>NC_047503.1:20278446-20466122 GCF_902827115.2 Pseudochaenichthys georgianus | reverse complement strand
CAACGTTTTTGGTTCACAAAAGTAGTGAAATATATGAATTACACTATAGGCATATATATATATATATGTGTTGTTCATGTCTAAATTAGAATTTGGAGTAAAATAGTTCTATCACTCTACTTTCACCACAGAAAAGTTACATCAGGACTGATTCATGACTTCATATTCCATACTGGGGTTCATGTGATGTGTACAAATACAAATTGAGCATTACAACTTTTTTTTCCCAACTATTTATGTTAACATAAGAAACTGTAACATCTCAATATTTACAATACAGGGTTCATACACTTTTTCACCAGTGATTTTAAATGACTCTTTCATGTGGCTAGCATGCAGTGCCTCGCCCATATTCGAAATATTGAATATGTTACAACACAGTTTGCATTTAGCACGTCTTGGGTCAATGTCTTTTGATAACCACAATTGGTACTTATTCTTTAGAAGCCATACATTGTTGAAACTGCACTTCCCAGACAGCTTGGCATCTTTATATCAAATAGTAGCTCCTGTAGACTAGAGGGCGTGATTGTAAACATCTCTCACCAGCGAAATACTGCCACAGTTGCCTATTTTACATTTCATTATACGATACAGTATTTATTATCATTATAGTATTACTATTTCGGCAATTAGATAACATATAAATTATATTTGATGCAACTTTAGTTATATTTTCATGACTTTTCCAAAACTTTGGGAAAAATATTGCATTCCATGACTTTTCCAGGTTTTTAATGACTGTACGAATCCTGAAAATATCAGAACTTTCTCAACCAATATTCATTATAAATGTAAAGACAGGGGGAGCAGTGCCATGGTCTTTGTCTGTCTTCCAAGACAGTGGGTCTGGCTGCTGTGTAGGTGATGGTGCATGGGCTGCTGGTGGCTGTGGGCGGGAGGGAAGTGTGCTAGGCGAGACTTCTTTGCTGGCTGGGATGATCGTGATGGCTGTGGTGGAGGCCTTTGTACCGAGGTGTATCTTAATCTTGTGGCAGGCATAGATGGAGGTGGAGGCTGCTGTAGTGATGCTGGTCCTCTGGTCCTTGGTGGTGATGGCTCTGGTGAAAGCCCTTGAGCCACGGTAGATCTTGACCTGGGTGCAGGCACAGATGGAGGTTCTTGCTGCTAGGCGCAGGCAGCTGTGAAATGGGAAAGAAATATAGGACAATATTACTACTAAGTTCATTAAAATATAAAGTTCAAGTGGAATGTTTCTCCCCTCTCTCTATTTAACTATGTTACACCCACACAATTAAAGTACACTATTACTGTAATATTTACCTATCTTCAAATGGATCCTTGTTGTTGTTGCTGTATTCTCCAGGTTCTGATGCTCCATCTCCACTGCTGCTAGTGCTACAAGTCCGCTGTGCAGAGCTGCATATTGCATTCCATGACTTTTCCAGGTTTTTAATGACCGTACGAACCCTGACAATATCAGAACTTTCTCAACCAACTATTCATTATAAATGTAAAGACAGGGTCTTTGTCTGTCTTCCAAGACAGTGGGTCTGGCTGCTGTGTAGGTGGGGGTGATGGTGCATGGCAGGGCTCGAGCATAAAGATGTCCCGTCGTAGAAAAATAGTGTCGGGGAGGATACAAAATTATTTTGGGACGAATTTGGGACGAGTTAAAATAAAAATACCCTGCTAACTACTACAAACGGCGATGAAAATGAAACCGACTGCACGTTTTGTGTAGCACAGTTATTAAACCTCCTTGTCAACATAAACACCATGATAAACACACACGCACAAAACATTCAGGCTGCGGCCACACGAGGACGAATTTGGTCGTTTGCGTTACTGTTTAGTGTCATATAGACCGTTCGGCCACACGAGGACAACCGAATACGGCACTAAACGACTGAGGAAACGATAACGGGTCCCAAGGTGGATAGAAAGGCATACGCAACTCTCTGGGGGGTCAAACGGCTCCGTGTGTACGCCCTATCCGAACATTTTCAGATCACTGATAGTGATTGCGCAATAGCCCCACCTCTTCTGCTCACCTCCGCTTACCCCGCGCCATTGCTGAAGTGTTTCGCCACCAACAACAACAAACAATGGCGGAATTGCTATCGTGTTGCTATCGTGCTCCGGACGCTATTGACCATGCTACAGTTGTTTGTGCAACATCTACAGCAATAATGGTGAGGCAATAGCCCCGCCTCTCCCCACCTCTGCTGCTCACCCCCGCGTCAAAGTAAACTGCACCCTGAATTCAGATTATTTATCTTTCTGTCCATGGACCTAAACGCGAGTGAAGTCTAATCTGACAGGACGGAGACACGCAGCTCTGCTCACCTGCAGCTCCTCCCGCTGCAGCAAAACACACACTTCAAGTCAGATCATCACCCTTAGCTATTTTAATTACCTCTCAAACTCCCTAAACTAGTTATAAATATGTTTATTTTTTACTGTCGGCCGGGTCACTCATTACTGGATCAGCTGCTGCGTGAGACAGACACTGACGCTGTCCGAAGAGAGGGAGGAAAAAGAGAGGCTCCGTGTATTTTATTATTATAATATATAGAGTCGTTATTCATTTGTTTTAAAGCTCAATAAATAACAAAGAAGACCTTTGACCGGCATTTTATGATTTTGTCCGGAAGATTTAAACTTTAATACACGTTGACTGGCGAAAAACGCTGCCCGGTTCCCTCGGCCCCCACCGCGGAGAATAAACAGAAGGGCAACCATGACAACCATGCTTCTTCGCTGATTTTGTGGAGGAAGTTACAGCGCCACGTACAGGCTCCTGCGATATGTACTGCAGCTTCTCCAGCGGTTGGAGCTAAACGGAGCGGTCTCGTGTGGACAGACACGATCCGGATAACTATTGCGTGTGGACGGAAGCTTGTTTGTGATTGCGTTTGCGTTAATCCTATGCGTTTAGCCGTTTTCGTCCTCGTGTGGCCGCAGCCTCAGAAACCCTCGAAATACACACATGTAGCTACAGCTGGCTGTGCCCGCAAATGTGCGGGTCTAGCTATGTTCTGTTCGCGGGTTGAGTGATGTACAATGGCATCCCGTGGAGGAATTCTGAAATGTTTTACCGTTACATCACAAAAACGCACAGCAGAACCAGACCCTGGAGCGCCGGCCTCTTTATTTACTTACTCCTCTTCATCCCCTATGGGTAATAAGGCTGAGAAGAGAACCCGCCTCCATCGTATTTAGTCCTTAGCAATATGCTGCCTCTCCCCATGTAGGGATGGGTACCGAGCCCCGGTGTTAAACGGGCCCCGGGCCAGAATTATTAAAGACAGTGGTAACGTGAAGCTACGACGTAATCTGACTTTTTATCGGTACTGGAGACATTTAAAAAATATATGTCATATGTATTATTGCTACATAAACTTTATATTGCAGTTTTAGTTTCGCCAACTCCGTTTCTAATACGCAATAAGACTACAACATGCGTCTATGATGTATTTTCGATCTTCGATCTTTCCAATCCAGACGAGATCTCTCTCTCTCCCGTCTGTGTGCGAGGGGGCGGGCCGTCTTTAAAGGTCTCCTGACTGTGTTACAGACTGTCATCCTGGCTAGTGTTTACTCTGGGTTCTGTCTTCAGGACACAGTGTTGGATTTTGTTGATAATTGGATGAGTAATTTTCTCATTATGTGGTTTGTTTAAATATATTTGGCCTTTGTTTATGTGATTGACGATTTACTCAAATAAAAAGGTTGATGAATTATCATCTAATGATTTGTATGATGTTTTATTTATGGTTAAAGGTCACTTTGAATGATTTTAAACTCGTGATAATGTAGAAAAACTAACATTTTAAATTCGGGACGGTCCACATTAATTTCGGGACGGCTTATATTGTATTTCGGGACGGTTCGGGAGGATGGGGAAAAAAAGTTAGTCGAGAGCCCTGGTGCATGGGCTGCTGGTGGCTGCTGGTGGCTGTGTCGGCGGGAGGGAGGGAGGTGTGCTAGGCGAGAACTTCTTTGCTGGCTGGGTTGATCGTGATGGCTGTGGTGGAGGCCTTTTGTACCGAGGTGGCCCTTGAGCCACGGTAGATCTTGACCTGGGTGCAGGCACAGGTGGAGGTTCTTGCTGCTAGGCCCAGATAGCTGTGAAATCGGAAAGAAATATAGGACAATATTTACTACTAAGTTCATTAAAATATAAAGTTCAAGTGGAATGTTTCTCAAGCACCAATAAACAATGCCACAACTCAAAATAAAATGGGGAGCAGGGCTCGCAATTAACGATGTCCCGATGCCCATAACAAATTCCTACTGGGGACACAAATCTATTTTGTCTGGGACTATTTCGGGACAGTAAAAAAAAAATTAAAAGTAAACTTCAAAATGGGGTGTTATTTGCAAAGTCATTTGGGCTGTCAAATCATAGAATGCATTCTACGTCATCCCACTCTGCTGCTGACTGCTGCTAGACTCGCGCCAATTGCAACGCTCACGACTAGTGCTGCGTACCTGGACTCACATTCAGTTCAGCTCCGGACTCAAGTCCAGAGGTTCAGGTTCAGGTCCGGACTTATAAGTCCGGACCTGAACCCATGGCTTTTTGTCAAGTTGTGTGAGTAACTAAAGTGAACTTATTGTGAGCTAGTTATCAATTGAAAATAAACTCATAATCAACTCAAATTCAAACTCATCCGGTTTATTGCGCTCCCTTTCCAACTTGTGTCTACATTTCTCCTGCAAAGTACAAATGTAAAAAAAAGACTTTTTGCCACTTATGGCACAGCAAACTACAGTGAACTACTACAAAGTTCAAACATTTATTTCATTTACCAAAACTAAAGTAACCAAACAGTCCCTGAGCTGACTGAGCCTAAAATCGCTAAAACGTTGCTGAAAAGGTAGAGTGTAGAGTAGACTATACGCATTACACTGTACACACCTACTATACAGTATAGGCTACACTGTAGTGACTGTACGTTAGAGTGTACTGTACTGTCTGTACACCATGTCTTTTCTACAACTCTACATGTGTACATTATACAGTACATTACTACATACATAGTGATTACATACAGAAATTAAAATCAATGTTGATATGGCGTAATTTTGAATTAAATACACTATCTAATTTAAATCAGTTTTATTCTGAAAAAACCGGAAGTTCACACTTAACACTTTTATTCTGAAAATTATTCACTTCCGGTTAGCATTAGCATGTGGCGAAATGCTACGTTTTCAAACCGTGAATCGAAGGTGAAATGACATGTGATGTTGTACACTGAGCACACTGGGATTAGCACTCATTTATTGACGCTGAATAACGTTTATCAGGGAATGTTTAAATAACCACAGACACCAGAATATACGTAAGTGCTAGTTTTTTTGAGAGTCCAAGTACCGGTTCCCGACGTTCCGGTTTTAACCGGACTTGAACCGAAACTTTTTACAAGTCCAGTACCGGTTCGGCGTACTGGTACGCAGCACTACTCACGACAGTTAAAAACAGAAGAAAGAAATGCTGAGGTGGTTGAAATAAACAGCCCCCTGTAGCAAGCCCCAATTCTGCCGACTCCCGAAACTAAAACATCCCAAGTCCTGGTCATGATGCACCGTCTTCCATTGTGGTAAATTAGTTAATTAGTCTTAAGTGCCAATGTTAGTGCTAACTAACGCTAGCAACTGAAGTGTGCCTTACAATGCATACAAACGTCCTAAAATGCGGTGTCATGTTCTTTTGAAGTTTGTGGAAAATGATGTGAAATACAGTTGATCAGAATAAGAGGTGTAGCCTATCATTTTTGTATTTTCTTTGTCAGCCAGTCAGTGAGCAGGCTAGAATCTTTAGCTGCAAAAACGTAAGGCATTTAGCTTTTCATCTTTTTTTAGTGTTTTACTTTTTTTGGGTCAAGAACGTCAGTCAGATTGGGTGACGATTAGCAAGGGGGGTCGCAAGGTAATTTTAGTTTGTCAATCAACTCTGGTATGAAAATAATGTGTCATGTTAGAGAGAGTAATGTTCCAGTTGTGTTTGTGCCTAGGGGGGGGGGTGGTGAATGATTGAGAGCAAGATGATTGACATTCATGAATGAAGATAGAAGATCAATTTATATTCCTATAGTACTACTGACGACTTGTGAGGATAACTTGTAACTAGAACTGAAAACAGATACATTTATTAAACTGTATTATGGAACTTCTGTTTTTTTATTATCATTCATACCACTTTTATTGCCAGATAGAGGGTTCCGATCATAAAACACAGAGACCATACAGCCATACCGTATTGAATTGAAAAATACAAATCAGAATTCTTCAATGTTGACATGACAATGATAATTAGTGTGGATATTGAGAAACAATAGAAAAACATGTCTTAAATCAACTCTCTTCTCTTCTACTCTAGGAGAAGCAACAGATCAGACTAATATTCATATGTTTAAAAGAATAAGTATTTTAAACTTACATGGTGGACCAGAGTCTATGGTGTGATGATTAAGTGACAAAAAAGTATCAAATTATATGTATTCTGCATAATTGGGGGGGCAACGATACAAATTTAAATTTGGGACTCTGCTGGTTATATCCGGGACAATACAAAGTAGAATTCGGGACAGTTGTGGGACACTGAGGAAAAAAGTTAATTTTGAGCCCTGATGGGGAGGTGGGACAGGAGTCTCTCTCTCTCTCTCTTACAAACTATTTAACTAAACCCACACAATGAAAGTACACTATTACTGTAATATTTACATTTACCTATCTTCAAATGGATCCTTGTTGTTGTTGCTGTATTCTCCAGGTTCTGATGCTCCATCTCCACTGCTGCTAGTGTTACAAGTCCGCTGTGCAGAGCTGGTAATCAGATAATAAGCCTGTTGAACAGAGAAAAGAATGAAGCAGAGGGAAAGTTGCTGCCGTTTGTGTGGTTGTCCTAGCCAGAATTTATTAAACCCATTAATAAATACACTTACAAATTATATCCGTTTTCTCTATTTATGTATCTCTGCGTTGTGTTGTGTGGTCGAATGAATATGACTTCCTTCTTGCCAACCAGCTTTATTATCTGTGCAAACAGAATATAAGGAAATGGCTTCACCAGCGTTCTACCTCAATACTTCTCCTCAGTGAGGCCTGAAGCTAACTGAGAATGTAAAAATACATTTAGCCAATCAAAATAACTATGTCTGACATATTTCGTTTTCTATTAAAAAATGGACATAAATCCACATGCCATATTATGACTTTCATGAGGGATTAAAGCCTTTTTCATTTACAGTATATAATACAGTGATAACAGATAACACACACAACCCGACTGTACTCACTTTAACATGGCTGTTGTACAGGCACAATATTAGCATAGCATTAGCGCTTTAGCTTTTAAATAATATGAACAATTATGACCTTAGACCAACATTTCACATATTTATACAAACAGAATAAACTTGAAATGTAAGCCAGACTAGTGCACGGGACTGATACACATAGTAGAGCTACATTATCCAGGGAGCCTGTGTTAAAGAAGCTAGCGGACGCTATTATCCATTAGCCACACGCTAGTGGCGTAGCTCACAGAATGACATTAAAGTTAACTACACATAAAACAGTTTCAAAGACACTTCTTAGATCGAAATATGACATAATCTGTGTACACACTACTAACCTGTTGAACAGGAGAAATGAATGAAGCAGAGGGAAAGTTGCTGCCATGTGTCTGTCGTCTGTGGTCTTCTTCTTCTTCTCTCAGACCATTCCGTTCTCTAACGCTAAACCTGAAGTGAGGCTAAGAACGGCGAATTTAAAGATAACAATACCATTATCACTCCTAGTGGTGACTTTATGAACTGCAAACAAATTATAACATTATAAAATGCCTTTAAGGCGGCACACTGTTTGAAGCGCTGCACATTATATAAACTAACGCTACACACGGCAACGACATTAACTGCAAACAGTCGTGACTTGTGTGAAGTGTAACATTAAACAATATATTAACATATTAAATACAACATTTATGACACCACTCGTTCCACTCAGTAACCCTCTTTGTTCTAAGACATGTGATAGTCTATACACTATCATCTTCTCCATCCATTTACACAAGTGTGATGTTACTGGGTAATGATCACTTCCTATGGTACAGGCACTTTTTACATACCATTCACACAATTTAACTAAACTATCCGTCACAAGTATGAGGTCCAAACATGATTGTGTCCCCCTATTCAGGTCTATTCTTGTTTTTTGTCCATCATTAAGGCAAAAACAATGCCCTGTGATCTCTTTAGCCCTTTCCAAAGTCCTTTAAAAACTCATGCAGCAGTTGCATCTCAAAAGGCCTTAAGGGAAGGTTTTGTTACATTTTAAGGCGTAACCTTTGACATTTAGTTGGACCAGAGGCATCAATCTGCATGTACTTTCCGAGCCGGATCCAACAAGACCAAGCTCAAAGCCCTCGGACATTCCTTTGCACCGTCGAGGGTACTGTCGACATGCACATTTGACCTCTGACCTCGATTTTGACCTTGTTCGAAGGTCGCAGGGTCCCCACATTTTGCACGCGGGTTCCACACAAGTTAAGCAACACACTCTCAAAGTCTCGGAGCGCCACACACCTTTTTTCAATTTTGTTCATGTTCTACTCCTCCCCCACCACAAGCCTGTCAGACCCTTAGCTTATGAGAGGATTTTGTGATACAGTTTCACATTTAATTGAATAAACATGCCCTCGAGGGTCAGAACCGACCATGGGGACGAAAACAACTCTGTCTGCCTATTGATGAGCATCTTCAGATGCTCTCACAGAGGCAGTGCTCTCCGTGGAAGAAGCACCCACAACCAGAGAATAGAACGGCTCTGGGGTGACCTGTGGCGAGGTGTGAGCAATGTCTATTACGACCTCTTCAACTTCCTGGAGAGTGAAGGCATAATAGACATAGACAATGAAATGCACATGTGGGCCCTGCATTATGTCTATCTCCCGCGCATAAACCATGACCTACGGGGTTTTTGGAGCAGTGGAACAATCATGGGTTGAGGACCGAAAGACACCAGAGTCCCACACAACTTTTTGTCCAAGGTTGCCTGGAACGGCAGGGCCAGACCACTTCTGCCATGCAGAGCCTCTTTGGTGGAGGACAAGGAGATGGTCAGGAGGAGCCAGACAGAGAGGGTAGAGCTGATGCAGGAGAGGATGCTCAGGAGGAGCCAGACAGAGAGGGTAGAGCTGATGCAGGAGAGGATGCTCAGGAGGAGCCAGAGAGAGAGAGTAGAGCTGATGCAGAGTAGAGGATGCTCAGGAGGAGCCAGACAGAGAGAGAGAGAGGGTAGAGCTGATGCAGGAGATGTTGCTCAGGAGGAGCCAGAGAGAGAGAGTAGAGCTGATGCAGAGTAGAGGATGCTCAGGAGGAGCCAGAGACAGAGAGGGTAGAGCTGATGCAGGAGAGGATGCTCAGGAGGAGCCAGAGAGAGAGGGTAGAGCTGATGCAGAGTAGAGGATGCTCAGGAGGAGCCAGAGAGAGAGGGTGGAGCTGATGCAGGAGAGGATGCTCAGGAGGAGCCAGAGAGGGTCACCGTACCTTGAAACCAGCACCTGCTCAGCGATGAGGACATGGAGCAACTCACCGCAGGTTGATCCTCTTGCTGGTCGTAGAGGAGATCTTGGACGTCATCCAGAATATACTGTCATTCATGGCAACATTGAATGTTGTCTGATTTCGTCACGGACACATGTTTCCCAGCGGCTCCCCGCAGGCTGTTCTTTGGCCTTTGAACTCACACTAATTGCCTTTTTTAAAACTACTACTTTGCACATTTTTCTAGTGTGTCGTGTATATATGTGTGTACCTATGTTTTTATGTTGTAGTATTCGAGTGAATTTTCCTTAAATAAATTACGTTGTTTAAACAATGGTCTCTGTCATTGATGTTGTGCAGTTATAGCCCCACTTGTGGCAACCACTCCTTGCTTCACATGACAATGATTGATTTGTATATATCGAATTGCTATTTTTGCCATTATTGTATTGTTATTAGTGCTTTTGCAGGGAATTATTATTATTATTATTACTTTAAATCTCATAGATATTAACACTATTAATACATATGGCTGAAATAATCATCATCATTAATTGTTTTGTGATATTATGTCCCTCTTGTTTTCATATATATATATATTAGGGCTGTCAAACGATTACAATTTTTAATCAGATTAATCACAGCTTAAAAATTAATTAATCATGATTAATCACCATTCGAACTATGTCCAAAATATGCCATTTATTTATGTATATTGTTGTGGGAATGGAAAGATAAATGAAAGAAGGCGGATATATCCATTTAACATACGTATGTATGTTTATTGTAACATTGTTCTGTGTGACAGCCCACACACCTATCAATCATCAAACCGTGGGGTCTTATTTCATTACGTGTTGATTTCTATCAACACGTAATGTTGTATCGATGTATATATAGATGTACTTCAGCAAACATATTCTCCGTCGGGACTTCCTGCAACAACATCACGCCGTTATCTTGATTCTGATTGGCCAGAAGACATTATCAAAGATGTTCTATTGCGAAGACAATCACTACGTGACAAAAGTTTTCAAAACCGTTTCTAGTCCTCGGTATTTCCAGACAAGTGGCTACTGAAATCAATCTTACTAACTGCTGTCTGTGCAATTTACTCCGCGAGTTGGTGGACTTTATTTTGCTTACTTTAACATCATTTTTCATGGTGGGGGCTAAGCCATTTCTTGGTATGACTGTAGCCTATCTCAGCGCTGGAAAGAGGGTTACTGAGTGGAACGAGTGGTGTCATAAATGTTGTATTTAATATGTTAATATATTGTTTAATGTTACACTTCACACAAGTCACGACTGTTTGCAGTTAATGTCGTTGCCGTGTGTAACGTTAGTTTATATAATGTGCAGCGCTTCAAACAGTGTGCTGCCTTAAAGGCATTTTATAATGTTATAATTTGTTTGCAGTTCATAAAGTCACCACTAGGAGTGATAATGGTATTGTTATCTTTAAATTCGCCGTTCTTAGCCTCACTTCCGGTTTAGCGTTAAAGAAACCGCATGGTCTGAAAGAAGCCGCATGGTCTGAAAGAAGAAGAAGAAGAAGAAGAAGAAGACACATGGCAGCAACTTTCCCTCTGCTTCATTCATTTCTCCTGTTCAACAGGTTAGTAGTGTGTACACAGATTATGTCATATTTCGGTCTGAGAACTGAAACGTTTTTCTGTCGCAATATTATCGTTGAGCAAACTTAACTAGCATCACTATCTGCTAACGTTAGCTTTAGCCTTCGTTTTCTATTAGTTTTTTTCATAGGCTATAAACGGAGGTGGTATAAGTATATATCTTGTACTTGAGTAAAAGTAGAAGTACCCAGGTCTTGTACTTGAGTTAAAGTAGAAGTACCAGAATGTAGGAACAATCCTGCAATTAAAATGTTCCTCAAGTGAAAGTAGAAAAGTATTCTCATCAAAATATAGTGAAAGTAGCGACAGTAAAAGTAGTCGTTGTGCAGATTTGTCCATTTCAGAATAATATATCTGATATGTTTTATAATGATTGATCATGAAAGTGTTCTCCAAGCTGGTGAAGGTGCAGCTAGTCTGAAGTACTTTGTAGACTGCAGGGTAGCTGGTGACTTTACTCCAGGTGGAACTAAAGTCTGATTCAACACTTGGTTAGATTTCACATCATTCATCCACATCTGTAAAGTAACTAAAGGTATTAATACATGTAGTGGAGGAAAAGTACACCATGTACCTCTGAACTGTAGTGGATTAGAAGTACAAAGTAGCAAAAGAAACATTGAAATACTTAAATAAAGTACAAGTATCTCAAAATTGTACCCAAGTAGTACTTGAGTTTATGAACTTAGTTACTTTACACCAGTGGCTATAAAGATAGAAAGACTAAGCCTTGCACAGAGGCATGAAAATACATTTTCAAAATGCTCAACAGTGCTGCCAAAATGTTAAACTCACTGCTACACAATTAAAATAAACGCTTTTATATATATTTATATTAGATGTGACTCTTTGGCGTTTCTGTTATTAGTACCTGCTGCTTTAGTTGTTCTGACTGCTAAAATCATCTGTTATTCCTAATTTTAAAGCCGATATTCCGTGGGGTCCGGGGCTCGGATCCTTGACACCTTTTTCATACCTGATGAGTTTGCATCCCTGTATCTGTTATCACCGTATTATATACTGTAAATGAAAACGGCTTTAATCCCTCATGAAAGTCATAATATGGCATGTGGATTTATGTCCATTTGATTAGAAAACGAAATATGTCAGACATAGTTATTTTGATTGGCTAAATGTATTTTTACATTCTCAGTTAGCTTCAAGCCTCACTGAGGAGAAGTATTGAGGTAGAACGCTGGTGAAGCCATTTCCTTATATTCTGTTTGCACAGATAATAAAGCTGGTTGGCAAGAAGGAAGTCATATTCATTCGACCACACAACACAACGCAGAGATACATAAATAGAGAAAACGGATATAATTTGTAAGTGTATTTATTAATGGGTTTAATAAATTCTGGCTAGGACAACCACACAAACGGCAGCAACTTTCCCTCTGCTTCATTCTTTTCTCCTGTTCAACAGGCTTATTATCTGATTACCAGCTCTGCACAGCGGACTTGTAGCACTAGCAGCAGTGGAGATGGAGCATCAGAACCTGGAGAATACAGCAACAACAACAAGGATCCATTTGAAGATAGGTAAATGTAAATATTACAGTAATAGTGTACTTTCATTGTGTGGGTTTAGTTAAATAGTTTGTAAGAGAGAGAGAGACTCCTGTCCCACCTCCCCACCAGGGCTCAAAATTAACTTTTTTCCTCAGTGTCCCACAACTGTCCCGAATTCTACTTTGTATTGTCCCGGATATAACCAGCAGTGTCCCAAATTAAAATTTGTATCGTCGCCCCCCCCAATTATGCAGAATACATATAATTTGATACTTTTTTGTCACTTAATCATCACACCATAGACTCTGGTCCACCATGTAAGTTTAAAATACTTATTCTTTTAAACATATGAATATTAGTCTGATCTGTTGCCTCTCCTAGAGTAGAAGGGAAGAGAGTTGTTTTAAGACATGTTTTTCGATTGTTTCTCAATATCCACACTAATTTATCATTGTCATGTCAACATTGAAGAATTCTGATTTGTATTTTTCAATTCAATACGGTATGGCTGTATGGTCTCTGTGTTTTATGATCGGAACCCTCTATCTGGCAATAAAAGTGGTATGAATGATAATAAAAAAACAGAAGTTCCATAATACAGTTTAATAAATGTATCTGTTTTCAGTTCTAATTACAAGTTATCCTCACAAGTCGTCAGTAGTACTATAGGAATATAAATTGATCTTCTATCTTCATTCATGAATGTCAATCATCTTGCTCTCACTCACTCACCCACCCCCCCCCCCCCCCCCTAGGCACAAACACAACTGGAATATTACTCTCTCTAACATGACATATTATTGTCATACCAGAGTTGATTGACAAACTAAAATTACCTTGCGACCCCCTTTCTAATCGTCACCCAATCTGACTGACGTTCTTGACCAAAAAAAAGTAAAACACTAAAAAAAGATGAAAAGCTAAATGCCTTACGTTTTTGCAGCTAAAGATTCTAGCCTGCTCACTGACTGGCTGACAAAGAAAATACAAAAATGATAGGCTACACCTCTTATTCTGATCAACTGTATTTCACATCATTTTCACAAACTTCAAAAGAACATGACACCGCATTTTAGGACGTTTGTATGCATTGTAAGGCACACTTCAGTTGCTAGCGTTAGTTAGCACTAACATTGGCACTTAAGACTAATTAACTAATTTACCACAATGGAAGACGGTGCATCATGACCAGGACTTGGGATGTTTTAGTTTCGGGAGTCGGCAGAATTGGGGCTTGCTACAGGGGGCTGTTTATTCAACCACCTCAGCATTTCTTTCTTCTGTTTTTAACTGTCGTGAGCGTTGCATTGGCGCGAGTCTAGCAGCAGTCAGCAGCAGAGTGGATGACGTAGAATGCATTCTATGATTTGACAGCCCAATGACTTTGCAAATAACACCCATTTTGAAGTTTACTTTTAATTTTTTTTTTACTGTCCCGAAATAGTCCCAGACAAAATAGATTTGTGTCCCAGTAGGAATTTGTATGGGCATCGGGACATCGTTAATTGCGAGCCCTGCTCCCCATTTTATTTTGAGTTGTGCATTGTTATTTGTGCTTGAGAAACATTCCACTTGAACTTTATATTTTAATGAACTTAGTAGTAAATATTGTCCTATATTTCTTTCCGATTTCACAGCTATCTGGGCCTAGGAGCAAGAACCTCCACCTGTGCCTGCACCCAGGTCAAGATCTACCGTGGCTCAAGGGCCACCTCGGTACAAAGGCCTCCACCACAGCCATCACGATCAACCCAGCCAGCAAAGAAGTCTCGCCTAGCACACCTCCCTCCCGCCGACACAGCCACCAGCAGCACATGCACCATCACCTACACAGCAGCCAGACCCACTGTCTTGGAAGACAGACAAAGACCATGGCACTTCTCCCCCTGTCTTTACATTTATAATGAATATTGGTTGAGAAAGTTCCGATATTGTCAGGGTTCGTACGGTCATTAAAAACCTGGAAAAGTCATGGAATGCAATATTTTTCCCAAAGTTTTGGAAAAGTCGTGGAAATATAACTAAAGTTGCATCAAATATAATTGATATGTTATCTAATCGCCGAAATAGTAATACTATAATGATAATAAATACTGTATCGTATAATGAAATGTAAAATGGCAACTGTGGCAGTATTTCGCTGGTGAGAGATGTTTACAATCACGCTCTCTAGTCTATAGGAGCTACTATTTGATATAAAGATGCCAGGGAAGTGCAGTTTCAACAATGTATGGCTTCTAAAAAATAAGTACCAATTGTGGTTATCAAAAGACATTGACCCAAGACGTGCTAAATGCAAACTGTGTTGTAACATATTCGATATTTAGAATATGGGCGAGGCAGCGCATGCTAGCCACATGAATGAGTCATTTTTTTGGTCGTGGAAAAGTCATTTAAAATCACTGGTGAAAAAGTGTATGAACTCTGTATTGTAAATATTGAGATGTTACTGTTTCTTATGTTAACATAAATAGTTGGTTAAAAAAAAAAGTTGTAATGCTCAATTTGTATTTGTACACATCATATGAACCTCAGTATGGAATATGAAGTCATGATGTAACTTTTCTGTGGTGAAAGTAGAGTGATGGAACTATTTTACACATTTTCATTTTAGACATGAACAACACATTTATATAGGCCTATAGTGTAATTCATATATTTCACTACTTTTGTGAACCAAAAACGTTGGTAAACCAAATCTGAAACACCAAAATAAAATGGATGACATGAGTACATCTGTGTTTTCACAAGTTTTTAAGTTTTCCAAAAATCTGATTTCTAAGCTAAGTATCTCATAAGACAGTGCTCTAAGGTGAGTGACATTGCATTTCTAGCAAGACCAGAGACTGAACATTTTTGATATGTTACACCATGCCATGTTATAAGAATTACATTTAAAAGGTGATTTAAGGAGACAAATACCCTTCACTTCAGTAAAATAAGGTAAGGAGATTTTATTTTAAAAGACAATGAAGGCAGGTTATAGATTGATTGATATATTTATTATATTGAAAGCCAAATTAATACATAGTCCCCTGAAGCTGGAATAACGTACAATTTCCAGCCTCACAATGTCAGGAACTTTTCATCTACAGATTGCTTTGGTCTGGTTTTGCTCTTCACTGATTGGTTACTGAGACTTTGAATTTAAACGGACCTCCCCGTTTAGAAAACGGACCTCCCCGTTTATTCGCGTGTAGTTTCTCGCGAATAAACGGACCTCCCCGTTAATCCGCGCGAAACTACGCGCGAATAAACGCGCGAATTGTGACGCAAAGGGCGTTCCATACCGCCGAGTCGGAGGCGGCGGAGCCCGTGGCCGCCGAGCAGCGCTGGGCCCGGGGCGGCCGGGGCCGGGGCCGCTGAGCCAGTCGCTGGGGCGGCCGCGGAGCCCGGTGTCGCGGGGGCTGCTGTTGCACCCGCCGGGGCCCCAGGGGCTGCGGATAAAGTAGAGATGAATATCGGGAGAGATGAAACGGGGATTGTAGAGAATGTGGTGAATGTGAGAGGAGAACATGTGGAAACAGGTAAACGGGTGGGAGATGATGTAGCGAGACAGGTGAGGACCAGGGCTGTGGGACAGGTGGAGGCTGTTGGCACACAGCAGGAGCTGCCGTCTGGTTCTGGGAGGCAACAAGAGCTTCAACAGGCTGCAGACAATAATGAGGTGACAGAGATGGACACAGACGGTGAGGGGGATTCTGACTGTGTTTCAATTGCAGATAGTCTCTCTCATAATGCAGAGATATATTCTTTGGAAGAGATTAATGTCTTTTTAGATGAGTCCTTTGGCAAGGCAGTGGAAGTGAGAGACTTTTTCCCTGACACTAACAAGTTTCTTCACACAGTGAGCACTCTTCAGAAAGTTGTAGGGTTAGACCTGCTGGATGAAAAGAAACGCTATCGTCTCAGGAAGCATGTCACTAATATGAAAAAAGTTCCGAAAGGAAGCAAAAAAGGGGGGAAATTGAAAAGGTCTAAATAATGTCAACATGATCATGCAACACTGGGTGTCTCCTCTCTGCTGTGTGTACCTGTCTGTTCTTTTTCTCTATCTTCTTCCTCTAATGCAGGCTTTAAGGGTTGCTTCTTTAAACATTAACGGGGGTAGAAGTGCACAGAAAAGAGCTTTAGTGTTGGAGGTCTTTAATCAGAAAAAATTAGATGTGATATTTCTGCAGGAAACGCACAGTGATAGCCTGAATGAGACGGACTGGGGGATGTGGTGGGGGGGTCAGTATGTACTCAGTCATGGCTCAAACCTTAGTGCTGGAGTAGCTGTTTTTTTCTCCCCCTCTCTAAATGTTAAGATTGTATCCAGCACAGAGATAGTGGCAGGTAGAGCCTTGATGGTGAAAGTGGAACTGTTAGAGTTCTTTTTCACTTTTATTAATGTGTATGCACCCAATCAGGGCCCTGCACGTGTATCTGTGTTTCAGTTATTAAAAGACGAGCTAGACACTAGTGTACAGGGGGAGTGTGTTATACTGGGGGGGGACTGGAACGCTTGCGCTATTGTCACTTTAGACAGAATAGGACGGGAGCCGCATCCTCAGTCGTCCCTTTTACTGTCACAGGTGATAAGAGAGGCTGACTTAGTGGATGTGTGGAGGATGAAACACCCCTCTGTTAAACAATACACCTGGATGAGAATGCTAGATGGGGGCGTCAGTGCAGCCAGGCTAGACAGATTTTACATGTCTGCTTCTTCTATTACTCGTGCAGTGAACTGTCACATCCAACCGGTTGGTTTCACAGACCATCAGCTAGTTTCTTTAGATTTGGTTTTATCCAACACAGAGAAACCAAGATCGTTCTGGCAGTTTAATGTTAAAATGTTACAAGATTTGACTTTTTGTGAGAATTTAATTTTTTTTTGGATCAACTGGAAATCAAAGCAAGAGTCTTTTCCCTCCCTGAGTCAGTGGTGGGAGGTAGGAAAGGCTCAGGTTAGAGTGTTCTGCCAACAGTATACAGCCTACTCCACTGCAAACATTAGGAGAGCTATAGAGCAGTTAGAGAGGGAGATCAGAGAGTTAGAGAGTGTGTCTGCTCGAAATATAGAACAGTCCCTCCTAAAACAACAACAGCTTAACTGTTTTCTTCAGGAGAAGGCCAAGGGAGCCCTGATCAGAGCCCATTTTACTTCCATGAGAGACATTGATGCACCAACCACCTTTTTCTTCAACCTGGAGAGTTCTGTGGGCCAAAGGAAGCAGATGGTATGTCTGCGTCTCCCCGATGGACAGGTAACCTCTGAACCTGCTGAGATGAGGAGGCATGCCGTGTCCTTCTACACGGACCTGTTCAAAGCTGAAGGTTGTGACGTGGAAGCTGCTGATGAACTTCTTCAGGGTCTTCCACAGCTGAGTCCAGCCGAAAGTGACACCCTGGGCTCTGACATTACGCTGGAGGAACTGACCTCTGCGGTGACACAGATGGCCTCCGGCAAGGCTCCCGGCATAGACGGTTTACCTGCACACTTTTTTAAACATTTCTGGAGTATTCTGGGACATGACTTGCTAGAAGTGTTGATGGAGTCCTTTGGGAAAGGGACTCTTCCAGCTTCCTGTAGGCGTGCAGTGATTTCACTGTTGCCTAAGAAAGGAGATCTAACCCTGCTGAAGAACTGGAGACCTGTGGCTCTCCTATGTACGGACTATAAGATACTGTCAAAGGTCTTAGCTAACAGACTGAAGGTTTTTATCGAACTTCTTATCGGTCCTGATCAGACATATTGCATCCCTGGCAGATCAATTGTGGACAATTTGTTTTTGATGAGAGACACTTTTGATGTTTGCAAACTGTATGATATAAATGTTGGTATTATTTCTATTGACCAGGAGAAGGCATTTGATCGTGTGGATCACACTTTTCTGGCTGCCACATTGCAGGCTTTTGGTGTTGGGGAGCATTTTTTGTCCTGGGTGAAGTGTTTGTACAGTGATGCATGTTGTGTTGTGAAGGTGGGGGGAGGGCTGAGCAGACCTGTACCAGTTAAAAGGGGGATCAGGCAGGGCTGCCCTATCTCAGGCCTATTATATAGTATTGCCATCGAGCCGCTTTTGTGCAGACTTAGAAACCGGCTGAGGGGCCTGTGTCTGCCAGAGTCAGCTCAGGCCCCCCCGGTGGTTGTATCAGCTTATGCTGATGATGTCAGTGTTTTTGTCCAGGGTCAGCGAGATATCCAGGAGCTACAGGACAGTCTAGCTTTGTACAGGAAGGCTGCTTCAGCCAAAGTTAATTGGGAGAAGAGTGAGGCAGTTTTGGTAGGTCAGTGGAGTCTTGAAAATAGGCCCAGTCTTCCTGGTAACCTTAGCTGGGGAAACAAGGGTTTAAAAGTCCTGGGAGTTTGGTTGGGGTCCGAGGACATGGTGGCACAGAACTGGGAGGGATTGCTGGGAAAGGTGCAAGCAAAATTAGCCAAATGGAAATGGCTGCTCCCCCAGCTGTCCTACAGGGGAAGAGTTCTTGTCGCCAACAATCTGGTTGCCTCGTCTCTGTGGCACAGACTGCAGGTGTTAACCCCACCGCCGGGCCTCATGAAACAACTGCAGCGGCTCCTCGTGGATTTCTTCTGGTCGGGTCATCACTGGGTGCCAGCATCGGTCCTGTACCTGCCTGTGGTGGAGGGGGGGCAGGGCCTCGTGGACATTACTGCAAGGACTGCTGCTTTTAGACTGCAGGCGGCTCAGCGGCTGCTGTATGGTGCCTCTCCCTGCTGGCTGGCTATGGCCCGGCTGTTGCTCTGGAGGGCGGGGGGCTTTGGTTTTGATAAACACCTGTTTCTGCTGAAGGCCCCTGCGTACAAGATAACTGGACTTACACCTTTTTACTGCTCAGTCATCAATGCCTGGAAGATTCTGAGTTTTACCAGACCACCCGACCCCCGGCCTGGGATGTGGCTGTTTGAGGAGCCACTGTTTGACACTGGTTTTCTTTCTGGAACCCTTTTCTCTTCAGCCACCCTAAAGAACGCGTTCATTGAAGCGGGAGTGGTAAAACTTGGCCATTTGACGGGGGTCTCCACAGAAAACCTGGCTGAGGTGACGGGCATTCGATCAACCCGAGTTCTGGAGAACTTGGTAGATGAGGTGTGGCAGTCGCTGTCGCCATCCCACCTGACTTTTGCTCTGGATGCAGATCTGGCTGACCAGTGGAGAAAGGGACATGAGTATGTTTTTCCTGCCTTGAGTGTGGGTCCTGCGGTGGGGGAATAGAGAGAGGAGGAGGGTCTCCTGCTATCACTGGGGACTCTAACACCTGGAAAGTTCAGCACCTGCAATGGGAAGAAGCTATACCTTAGCTGCGTAAAGGTGTTAAACCTCGGCTCGCTTGCAGGCGTCAGAGAGTCGAGGTGGACGGATGTGTTTGGCTTGGGCTCTTCCCCTCAGGGCAGCTGGCGGATCCTGTATAAATCTCCGGTTGAAAAACGGATGGCTGACATCCAATGGAGAATTATACACGGTGCAATAGCCACTAACAAATACAGAGCTCATTTTGACCCAGGCACAAGGGGAGGCTGTCCGTTCTGTTTTATGGCGGAAACATTGGAGCATTTAGTCGTGTCCTGTCCCAGATTGGCTGGTCTTAAAAAAATGTTACAGGGGTGGGTGGAAGGGTTCGGGGAGGTTTTCTCCATACCACTTTTTGTCCATGGCCCCAAATACATCCTGAAAAAGAAGGAAACCCTACTGTTGATGAATTTCTTGTTTGCTAATGCAAAATTAGCAATCTGGAAAAGTAGGAAGAACCAACTTGCTGGAGTGGGATGGACGGATGCAGTGCTCTGTCTGAGGGGGCTGGTGGCAGCGCGTCTGAGGGTGGAGCATGCGTACTATACGCTGATCAATCATCTGCAGGGGTTTCTGGATGTGTGGGCTGTGTGTGCTTCTGTGCTCGCTGGGGGAGAATGACTCTCTCATATTGAAGTTTTAAAGGATAGGTGTAGTTTTTGTTTTTAAAGTGTGTAAAAGAGGATGTTTTTAAATGGGTAAAACGCTTTTCAAATGATATTTATTTGGTAGTCATGAAAATCTGTTTATTTATTTGATTGTGTAATGTTTTAGTTTTGTTCCGACTCTTTTGCAGGGTGGGTGTATGTTTAAAACAAATGCAAATAAAATTTGTTTTATAAAGCATCACAGCGCAGTAACATCTGATGATTTGTGTTTGGATGGGATTTTCGTGATCTGCTACTGTTTGTTTGCTGTTGTCGTTGTGTGCTTTATCCAAGCACGACAAACTCAAAAAACTGATTCTTGGTCCACATAAATATGAAGCAATATTTTCAGATATAATATAACTGAAATCTGTCAAATATAAAGTGGATTTGTTCAAGCATTTAAACACAACGTGAATATGTTGAATATAAACTGAATGTAAGACAATTAGTACAGTTTATTCTATTAAATCCCATAAAGGGGAGGCAGACCCTGAAGGGAGGTAACGCGCATGCGCAAAGCATGAGGTTACTGACGTTGACTGTTCACACTGGACGTAGACTTGGTGTTTTCTATGTGCTACCCGCTTGACTTGGCGTTTGGTTTCAACCTACACCGTCGATCGACGGACTTTAGGTAAGTCTAATTGTTTAATATTCCGCTGCTTAACCATACGTTATTGAAGATGAACAGTTATTTTAACGTGTTTATGCTATACGAATATATTTGTCTGCATGTGTATATTCGTCGTGCAGTTAGTTTCGCGCCACAATGCTGGCTGGCTGGCTAGCTAGCGAAACGAGGCCTAGCTAGCTAAACAAGGCCTAGCTAGTTGGGTGCTGCTTGTACTAAGCATGAACCAGAGCCAGCAGCACATTTGGTGCTTTGTTGCCCTCCAAACATAAGCCCGAATGCCCTATTAGGAGGGCTATGTATGTTTCTGTCGCTTAGGTTGCGTCAATAATTACAGTAGTAGCTTAGCCTTAGCCACCGTACTTCCGGTCTGTCTCAATGCGGTGATCGCAGCACAGACCACCCGGGAATTCGTGAGAGTAAGTAGGCTTGTTTGAGACAAGCAAGACCTGCGCAGTTGCGATCAACGTCTTGCTAGTGCGTTGCATGATGGTTAGTCATTTTGTCCGACTTGCTCTGGAGGCTCGCCCACATGAGACTTTGAAATCTCGCGGGACAAAGACGCCCGCAGCCTTGAGAGCGAGGCGAGGCGAGTTGGCGCAGTTGCTCTCCACGAGCTGCGGAAGCGAAATGCTTGAGGGGAAACGGCTCGCTGGTATCTCGAGCTGAGCGCTCATTGGTGGTTTTTACCATGTGCTGCTGATGAAACTCTCCAATTGGCTGGCAAAAGTTTGTTGTTGTTTTGTGTCAGTTTTACGTCGCCACATCCATTCCCATTTTTCATCATTGTTCCACAATGTTTATCATCATGAAATTAATATCTATATATTTTATACTATACTGCTTACCGTTTTCATACTTTATATATCTTAGCATATTCATACACACTGTTCATACTGCTCACAGGCTGATATCTAGTGTATTCATACCCCACTGTTTATTCATCATTCAATTCATTCTATATGTTATTCTGTAGATTGTGTACATTACTTTCCACTTCACTGCTTGTTGCACCTGGTTAGAAGCTAAACTGCATTTCGTTGTCTCAGTACCTGTAATATGTGCAATAACAATAAAGTTGAATCTAATCTTGAGCAGGAACAAATGTATTTACTTAGTAGTACATATCTGACATTAACGATTAAACACATGTGTGCATTCTTTATAAATGCAAACCGAGTCAAGCCGACTCCGGAGGTGGCGGTATGCACCTTCAAGTGGTTTGCAATCCGCCAAAAAACCGAGAGAAGAAGAAGAAGACGAAGCCGACTCCGAGCTATCCGACTTCAGGCGAGCTTTTTGAGACCTCCCCCGGCTGCGATCGGCTACTCTCGTCTACTTTCGAGGCGAGCCGCAATGTGTCTCAAACAAGCCTAGTAATTCAAGCTACATTGGAGTTCTTTTCGTGTCGCATTTTTAGCTAACACTATCTAATACTTTCTTATATCAACTCCACTCTTCGTTAGTCCATGACATAAAGCTTAGCTATAGCTGTAGCTCGAGCCAGACAGAAAGAGAGTAGAGTTAGGATACGAAAGAAAAAAGAAATGCATAAATACATGGATGAAAATAAATAAATGTAAGACATATTGGAGCCCTCTTAATTTACCAACTTCTATTCATGCATTTATGTACTTGATTTATGTATATATTCATGAATTACTCATGTATTTATGCTTTATTTTACTATTAATTTAGTATTTATTAGGGATGCTCCGATCGATCGGTCACCGATCGAGATCGGCCGATACTCACTCTACCGATCGATCGGTGCTCTCTAAACATGCCGATCGCATGACGTAAAATACATGACACTTTTCTCTGTGCGCGGCAAAACAAGCTCGCCAAAATGGCTTCACCAGTCTAACAGTATTTCAAGGTGTCCGAAAAAGACAGTAAAATAGCGGAATGCAACGTGTGTGAAGCAGAAATCCTGTAGCTCCACCGCTGAGACGGACCGGCAGTGAGCGGAGCGAAACACGCAAGAGTTAGACCAGGGGTCTGCAACTTTTTTGACCAAAAGAGCCATTTCGCTCCTTTTTCCCAAAAAATGTTTTGTCTGGAGCCGCAAAACATATTTCATAGTTTTTTATTGTTATATCAGACAAAAACTACAGGTTTTTTTGCATTTATTAGGCTATTTATTACATGATATAAAACTGTTAACCTCTAATAAGAAACAAAGAACTTTTATAAGGAGAATTAAAAATAATACACAGGCCTACTTTAAAATAAATTAAACACAGCACTTGGGGAGTCCTCTGCACATTTGAAGGGGAAAAAAATATTATTAAATGGGCCCACTTTGAAATAAATAAAACATATATCTGCACCCTAAAAAGAGTTAAAGATAAGAATGGAGAAACCAGCTCGAGTGCGCTAGAATTTGAAAGTACACAACCGGAAAAAATATGCCTCTTCCTTCAGACTTTCTTACAGAGTCCCTCCTCCAACACACACGAACGCGCACATGACCAATGAGGGCACGATATAAGTTTGTGCCCAGATGGAAGGCTGACAGGCAGGTAGGCCATCCAGTTACTTTAGCCGGGCGGCTCAGATGATTGGTCGTGCTTTTTACAGCGCTACGGCTTCCAGAGATTAATTTGTGTATGTATTTATTGTCAAAGCATTTAATATATTCATTGCTATCGGGACGTTAAGAGCATTCCATGGAATATAACAAAAAGTGTTCTCTGAAATAAATTACATACCCCATAGAGAGGCGAAGTCCCTCCCTTTCCGGGAGCCTCCATGGGACCCCGGAAGCGTAAAATTATACATTGAAGTCAATGGAGAGAGAAAGGTTATCTTTTGATCCCGTTTGAATTGTGCCACGAATGACTCATATGATGTTTGTCAATTTAAAAGAATATTTTGCAAGTCAAAAAAATAAAAATGTGTCGTAAAACTGTGAAGTTACACATTTTTTTGTGTGAAACCGCTGAGTGAACTACAGGTCTCTCGTCTCGCACAATACGCGTCACCATCACAAAGACGGCCGTCACGTTAGCACGTTTCACCTGTTTCTTTCAGAATGAGAATAAAAGTATAAAACGAGGTGACTACAAGTCTGGACACGTTGAGAGCTGTACATACACGAAAGGGGAGTTAGTCGGTTCTGTAAGAGCAGCGGGACCGGCTTTACAAGGTTTCGGTGAGTAATATGAGTGCAATGTGTAACGTTAATGTCAGCTAGCTAACATTAGCTAACAAGGTACACTAACGTGTTTTGTTTTAGTAACTAGTTTTCTCCTTAAGAACTTCGTGGTCTCTGTGTATGCTGTAGATTACATTAGTGTTCACAAGAACAAGGTACACTCCCGTGTTTTGTTTTAGTTGCTCTTCAGATTGAAGCGGACAGTTTTATATAGTCTATACTGTATGTGTGATCTCCTTTTACATCTCGTTGTGTCATTTGAGTTTATTTGCTGTGTGTAGATTCAAGGATTTTGGTGACATGAACATGACCATCGCGGAGGCAGCCCAGTTACCATCCTTCTGTCTCCGTGAGGAGGGTGGGTCATATATCACCCATACTGGCACCAGGTCCAAGGGCAGCTGCACATCACAGACCGGAGTCTGCTACTTTGTTGTGTGGACCACGAAGGAGGCGATCATCATCCCCATCCCCAAAGACCCTGCATGGCATGGAAATCTCCTCCTCCTGGAAAGATTCTACACCCAGCATATGCTCCCTGTGTTGGCCAGTAGAGAGGAGGACATTTAAATAAACATACTCTTAACACCCTCAGACTCTGCGTTGTGTTCCGTATGTGTGATGGGGTGTTATGCAGAGGGGAGGAAAACAGGACACAGCAGATTGGGATTGTGGTGGAGACGCTGAGCAGTTATTTCATTGTTGCATGTAATTATTATTATACTGCGTGCTTCTTAGTTATTCCATCTTTTGCTGTAACATGGATCTGTATGTAACTCTATATTTACTTGTTATCTACCACACTTCCTTCTACATCATACACCATCATTATACATGATGGTGTATATAGGATATATATATATTTGTATACATTACATATCTGTAAATTGTATAATTTAATTTTTCGTATTTGGGATTGTTGGAAACGTCTTTTTGATCTCTCTTGTCTATAAACACAAACTGAGTAAGATTGACAATAAAGTTGACTTTGAAAAATATATATATTCTTTATGAAAATAGTTGACTGTTGGAGAAATGAATCCAAATGAAACGTTGGACTGAACTACAACTACGCCTTTAAATCTCTACGGACTGTTTTTCAGTGGGATGGCAAGTTCCTATCTTTAAACATTTATTAGTTTTTTCTCAGAACAGATTTGATTGAAGTTAATTTAACTTTGCCGACCATGTAAGGTCATTATTAAAAAGGTACAATCAATTTGTTTAGGGTTGACTAAAATAATGATAAACATTTCATCTGGATAATTTACTGACAGAATAAGAAACTCAATGATGCTCTACTCACCTGTTCCTTTTTATAAAGTGAAACAGTTGAAACGATAGATTTTTAGTAAACTTAAAAACAACCTTCTCCAAAAGCTATCAAGGAATATACCGAATACTTGTTTTAGAACTTTATTACATATTATTTGTATATAGTTTGAATGATCCATAATTGACAGAAGCTTGTGTTTACACTGACCTGTCACTCATATATTAATGTCTTTGTAACTTCTTTAAACCACTACCTCACTAATTTCTTTCATTCATCACGGTTCAGTAAACTAAGTGATACATGAACCAGTTTAATCATTATAATAACGTAGGATTGCAACTCTTTGAAACTGTAGGTGGCTCTTAAAAGAGCCGTTGTGTTTGGGTGTGCTGGTCTCAGGTCAGTCTAAGCCCTCTCTCCGCGGATGCAGCTGGATGTCCTTAGGCATGATGTTGACCCTCTTTGCTTGGTTCATCTTACTGGGGGGGCAGCTACATGGATGTCGGTGCAGTCCACAGTCATTGTGCAGTTGAAGGCAGAATGGATGAAGGCAGAATGAATGTATTATTGACTCCGAATGAAGCACAACTTCATGTCATTGACTTTATTTGTAATTGTGTGAAAACATATGAGCATTGATTAGCAAGCAGGACCTGCAGGAACAGAGCACGGTGATGGATGGAGCTGGGAAGAGAGAAGAATAAAGAAAACAGATCAACTTCATTTTCGGATATTAAAAATACAATTTCAAAACAAGTTGCCGCTCCTACAGTTTTCTAGTGTGTAAAGATGATTTCACATGACCTATGCACAATATCACACTCAATACATGTGTGTCTCTGGGGGGTGCATTGTGCCTTTGATGTATATAAATAATATACCATAACCAAATACTATTACGTACAGTGGAAATCAGGTTGCCAGGTCAGTGTGCATGTTCCTCAGGGTCTCAGCAGCTACAGGTGAGGGAAAGGAAATAAAAGAGAAAAAGGTCAGTAACAACACTTTAAAGTAACAACACTTTGAATAATTACCTCTTCTAATCATTTTCTCTCAGTAATCACTCAACTACTGTCTTTCCAACAAACAGATTGACTCACCCTTACTGTCATCACAATGAAACACGTCCAGAAGAATCTGTCATGCAAAGCTCCCTGCCTGCCTTCGACTCTCCCTGACTGCTTCCTTAGCACCCGGTGGATGGCGCAGTATAGGCTACTCTTCAAATGTTTCACGAAATACTTACCATCTACTCTTACTCTTACTTCATGTAATAAAATAATAACTTCATGGTAAGGCTACTAAAAATGACAAGGCTAAGTAATGTAATGCTAACTAACGTGCTCGCTACTCGTCGCTACTAGCTAGGTAGCTAACTTGACTATATGTTCCATGCACAACATGTGTATTACCTGATATGTCTGAATCCGGCGACTCCTGGTCCTTTCATCAGACGGCAATCGATAGAACGAGCAAGTGGTTTGATCACTTATGTGATTACAACCTGGTACAAAGCACACATGCATCTTGTAAAAGTGCATTTATTTTTAGCAATCTCTTATTTATTGGAGGGAATAAATCGGTTATGAGATCTTCTTCTTCGCTTTAATTACGAGTCGCAACCACTTGGAGAATTATCGCCTGTGACATCACTTACGCGAGCCAGAATGGGATTTGTAGTCTTTGTAGTCGCGTATTTTTCATAGTCTTATATTTCAACAGTTTTACGACAAAATGTGACTTTTTTGACATGGAACTTATTGTTTAAGATTGAGAAACATCATATGTGTAGTTCGTGGCACAATTCAAACGGGATCAAAAGATACGTGTTCTCTCTCCATTGAATTCAATGTTAATTTTTCGCTTCCGGGGTCCCATGGGCCGGAAGTAGATGGGCGTGACTTCGCCTCTCTATTGAATTATGACTGACGCTCGTCAGCTGTCTTCCTCTCCCTCGTAAAGGCTGCACCACAACTTCTCTCTACATATCAAACATACCGGTAAACCAGCATCGTTTGCTGTGAAAGCATACAACTCTGTCCACGCAGAATTAAATCCTGTGTTCCTCCGGTACTTTTCTTTGATTTGTCGATAGTTCGCTCATCGAGCCGGGGGTCAGGTTATTCGCCTCCAAGAAAAGGCGCTCGCGCGGGACCGGAGCAGGATGTGACGCATATTTTAGTTGACCTAATTAAAACCGTTTTGTTTTTTATTTATGTCTCACAGTATCACCTCAAAATACAACATACGAAACATTTTCAACCATGCAACAAAATATAAATAGTCCTACAAATACTTTTATTTTATTTCCTTCTTATTTTTGTCTAAACTCAAGGGAGCCAGAGCAGAGGGCTTAAAGTGCCGCATGCGGCCCGTGGGCCGCGGGTTGCCGACCCCTGAGTTAGACCTAACACACTTAGCTATTTTATCTACCTCTGGAACTAGCTAAACTAGTTATTATAAATATATTTATTCCTCACTATCGGGTCACTCATTACTGGATAAGTGAGCTGCATGAGATACTGACAGGCTGTCAGGAGAGAGAGGAAAAGAGAGCGCTTCCGCTAATTTCTCCCGTGTTATTATCCCAAGTGAATGTAAACTTGAATAATGTACATCATTTGAATGTAATAATTAAGTTGATTGTTGTTTGTGGAAGCTCCAGTGAATGAGCCCCATTAACTGAGTTTAAACATCACTTTAAATGGAAGATTTAAAGTGATGTTTAAATCTTCCATTTAGGCCCGCCCACTCGATCGGAGCATCCCTAGTATTTATTATTTTTCTTCCAATTTGTCTTCATTCTCTCAAGTATTTATTTACTCCTGCAATTATTTATACTATTAATTATTTTCCTATTCTCTCTTATAGTTATTTGAGCATGCATTTCATTTAGTGATTATTTGATTGATTTATTGATGTTTGTCATGTTGTCCTCCATAGGGTTGGTGTGAATAATCAAATATGACATAATACTAATTAATTAGTGATTAAAAACCGACATTTTCTACCAAGTAGCATCATTTTTAAATCAAGCTGCTGCTCTACATCACAGAAATCCAGCAGAGGCCTTATTTATTTACATAATATTTCAATATCTGGCTAGTTTGCTGCATTGTTCTACAATGCCAAGGAATAGCTTATTCCTCAACTTTGGAAACTAACCGTGTGCTATTTTTGATCGAGGAGCTAAATCAACATTGTGGATGGGCAACCTCTATATAGGTAAGTAATTTGAACGTGATGCAATAATTTCATTTCTTATACTTGATAGCATTGATACGGAGACATAAGGGACATGAAAAAAAAAAAAAAAAAACAGAGGGAGAAAAAAAAGTCAGGATAACGGGTTAGTATCTCGTGCGCACGAGAAACGAATCCGTTATCCTGACTTTATTTTTTTTTGAAAAAGTTACCGATGCACCAAGGAGGAAATGGAACACGAGACAACCATGTCATTGCAGACTGTTATGTTTACGTGGGGAAATGACAGTGCATACATTATTTGAGATATATTTTGAAGTCAGACTTAATGTTATGGACATTTCGGCCAGGGGTGTAGAGCTATTGGCACCGGATTGGCAAAAAACAGGAGAGTCTGTAAACCAGTCTGCTTTGATCTATGAATTAATGTCCGTGACTCTCAGAGTACCTGCTGCCCGCAGCTGTCACACACGCTGTCACACACGCTGTCACACTCTCTCTCTCTCTCACTCACTCACTCACTCACTCACTCACTCACTCACTCACTCACTCACTCACACACACACACACACACACACACACACACACACACACACACACACACACACACACACACACACACACACACACACACACACACACACACACACACACACACACACACACACACACACACACACACACACACACACACACACACACACACACACACACACACACACACACACACACACACACACACACACACACACACACACACACACACACACACACACACACACACACACACACACACACACACACACACACACACACAGAGCCAGTGGCGGACTGGCCATCGGGACGATTCCCATTGGGCCGGTACCGAAGTGGGCCGCCCGTTGACAGTTTACGTGGGCTGGGCTGGGTGCGAGTCCCGGGCTGATTTTTAGTCCCAGTCCGCCCATGATTTATAGCTGTTCAATGAAGGTAAACACAGTGTAGGCGGTGCGTAAAAGCTCTTTGAGCGCTGGTGCTGCTCTTCTCTGAGTTACACCTCCCGCTGCCTCCTGGAGTGACCACACACCTCTGGCCGAAATGTCCTTAAAGTGAAGTCTAAGTACGATATATATCTCAAATAATGTATGCACTGTCATTTCCCCACGTAAACATAACAGTCTGCAATGACATGGTTATCTCGTATTCCACTTCCTCCTTGGTGCATCGGTAACTTTCTCAAAAAAAAATAAAGTCAGGATAACGGATTCGTTTCTCGTGCGCACGAGATACTAACCCGTTATCCTGACTTTTTTTTTTCTCCCTCTGTTTTTTTTTTTTTGGTGTAATATGTGAATGGGCATGTGGCAATGTAAGGTGTGTGGAAAGTCTGTAGCAAGTAGATACGAGCTGCTTAAACATGGCAAATTAAAATATCATGGGAACAGGTTCCGGCATCCTTGCCCATACACTAATTGCCCCTGCACATTTAGATTGTGGAACAGTCTTTTGAGTCATATATACCGTAGTCATAAAACCCAAACATCTCCAAAGCCATCTGAGTTGTCTACATTTTCATGTCAGTTGTGTGCTTGTCCTGAGCTTTCAAATGAACAAGCTTATTTCAGTCATGTAAATGAACGTCTACGGAGAAATGAAACTGTAACATGCATGTTTAAAGATTGTGTTTTTAAAACTAACATCTACAATACATTTCATACTCATAAATACAGGAAACATAATCCCCATATTTTAAGTGATTTCAAAGCTGAGGTTGTTACTGTAGTTGTTGGATTAATTGAATCTGACAATTCTGTTATTGATGGTGCTGCAGATGCAGATGTAGAATCTGATACTTGTATAGATGCACATGGTTGTTTTGATACTGAAGATCTACCCAAGGTTATTGAGCAGAAAATTGCCTCTGTTTTACTGAAATTAGAACACATTTTGTTTGTACCGGCAACTGCAATTGACGAATTACTGCAGGAATTACACTTTTTGTTAAGCTTCTCATCTGTTCCGATAACCTTTAACGGCCTATCGGACATTTTTAAAAACCACTGTGTTGAAATTGATGAGTCCATTGTCAAAGAGCTTGCTCAAGAAGTGTGTAAATCTAATCCCTTGACCAAAGCCTTTGCAAAAGACGGCCCCCTCGCTACATCTTTCAAAAGAAAAAAGTATTACAAAGAATATTTCGGTGTGGTAAATCCAGTTGAGTACATCCTTGATCCTAAGAGTAAAAGAACATATCAGTATATTCCTATATTGCGTTCTTTGCTGCATCTGTTAAGTAACAGTGACATACTAAAAAGTGTAATTCACACATACGAGACACAGAAAAGTGCACAGTGTTTAGGGCAGTATAAGTCGATAAGAGATGGCATTTACTCAAAAGAAAATGGCCTTTTTACTGGGGAGGATTTGAAATTATCATTATCACTATATGTTGATGACTTTGAGGTGTGCAACCCCATAGGTACGTCCAGAAAAACTCATAAACTTTGTGGTGTGTATTGGATTTTGAATAATTTACCACCTGGATCTCACTCAGCTCTTTCTTCCATCTACTTAGCTGTATTATGCAAGACTATTGATGTGAAAGAGTACGGATATGAACACATTTTAGATCCCCTTTTACAAGACTTGGTCATTCTAGAGACACATGGTGTTTTTATTTCAGGTCTTGGAGCGTCTGTGAAAGGCACTGTCCAGTCGGTCATTGCAGACAACCTAGGAGCCCACGGGATAGCAGGGTTCATTGAATGCTTTTCTGGTGTCTACTTCTGCAGATTTTGTACAGGTACAAGAGCAGACATTCAGACTAAAACGGTTCAGTCAGGTTTTTTTGAAAATCGTACAAAAGACTTGCATCACAAGCACATTACATTTGCAAGAGAGAATGCCACCATCTGTTGTGGGGTAAAGAGAGTGTGTTTTTATAAAAAGATTGTCTTATTTTCACGTTACTCGGGGCTACCCTCCTGACATTGCACACGACTTATTTGAGGGTGTTTGTCATAGTCTGCTCCATCATTCACCAGTAGTTTTCCATTCACCTGTCTCACCTGTTTTCCACACCCACTCGTTAACTCACTCTCTTTCTCTTCTGCACCCATTAGCTTCTGCCAGTATTTAAACTCGCACCTGACACACACTCTTTGCCAGATTGTACTTTGCCTCATGCTTGTCTCTCCCGCGTTCAACACTAGATTGCCTACCCGGTTCCGACCCTGCCTGTCCCCGACCTGCCTGCTCTGCCTGTTTCCTGATCCTGCCTGTCCCTCGACTATCCTGCCTGGCCTGTTATCCGACCCTGCCTGTATCCACGCTGACCGCCTCGCTTACTCCCTGACCCTCTGCCTGTCCCTGACTCACCTTCTGCCCGCTGTCCTCCGGTGCGTTATACTGCCCGGTTGGTATTCCTCCGATCCAGTGGAATCTCCAATAAAGGATATTACCAATTCTCCTTGGTTTCTCGAGTGCTGCATTTGGGTTCTCCTTAAGACTGTGACAGAACAATCTGGCCAGAACATGGACCCAGCGCACTCCTCTTCACCAAGAGACCGTTTCGAGAGAGTTGAGGACGCTCTCCAGAGGCAGGAAGCCTCGATAGCCGCCCTGGCCACCGAGGCTCATCATGCTACATCTTCACATGACCAGACGCTAACCTATTTAGCTGCGCAGCTACAGCAGCTAACGGCTACTGTGCAGCAGCTAGTGGCAGGAGTGGCCGCTCCAGCGCCTCTTCCTATGCCGTCGACACCCGCTTCTGCATCACCTCTGATGGGATTTACCCCGGAGCCTCGGGTGGGAACTCCGGAGCGCTACGCCGGGGAACCGGAGGGCTGCAGCCCGTTTCTTACGAACTGTTCTATCCTGTTTGCACTGCAGCCACACACTTTCGCTTCTGAAGCTGCTCGTGTGGCGTTCACGGTCAATCATTTGACTGGGAAAGCCCGACTGTGGGGCACAGCGGAATGGGAGCAACAAACACCCGCCTGCTCTTCGTTCCCCGCTTTTTCTGCGGAGCTGCGCAAGGTGTTTGGACCCGTGTCTGTGGGTCCAGACGCTGCAGGAGGACTATTGAACCTGAGCCAGGGTAATGGATCTATAGTGGATTATGCCATTGAGTTTCGCACCCGGAGCCGCCTCAGCAACTGGAATTCTGCAGCCCAGTGTGACGCCTATCTGCGTGGGTTGGCGGATTACATCAAAGATGAGCTTGTGTCGTTTGATTTGCCCAATTCACTGGATGGGTTGATTGAACTGACTTCCCGCATGGATCGGCGCATCCAGACACGGAGACGGGAGCGACGATCGGCGGAAGTTCAACATGCCTGGGCGCCCCGACGTCCAAGTTTGGCTGCGACTCCTCACCTCACTCCAGAGCCGCAACCAGGGGGGGATGAGCCCATGCAGGTGGGTCGCACCAACCTCACTTTGGAGGAACGTGAGCATCGCAGACGTCGTAACCTGTGTCTCTACTGCGGCCGGGCCGGCCATTTCGTTTCTCACTGCCCGGTAAAAGGCTCAGCAGTAATGGGGAACATACTGGTGAGCCAAACCCCTGGATTTGTTCCCACTCAGAGACCATTGAGCCACGCCAGGTTGCTATTGCCGGATAGCTCTCAGGCTCTTGCAGTTTTTATTGACTCTGGTTCGGACGCGAGTATTATGGATGAAGAGCTTATGCTGCAGTTGGGTATAGACCGGGTTCCCTTATCTCGCCCAGTTCCAGCCAACGCCTTAGACGGTCACCTGCTGGGGACAGTGACTCATCAGACTGTACCCGTTCACATGCTCCTGTCTGGGAACCATCACGAGACTATTCAGTTTCATGTTCTCCGGTCTCCACATATCCTGCTTATCCTGGGTTACCCATGGCTCCGCCGCCACAACCCTAACCCTAACATTAACTGGGAGACGGGAGCCATTTTGGGATGGAGCCCCTCTTGTCATCAGATCTGTCTGAAACAGGCTGCCGCGCCTCAACGCTCGGGGAACCCCAGCCAAGTTCTGGATGTTACAGGAGTTCCACCGGAATATCTGGACTTCAAGGAAGTATTCAGCAAGTCGAGGGCTACTTCCCTACCACCACACCGGCCCTACGACTGTGCCATCGACCTGCATCCCGGCACCAGCCCTCCCAGGGGTCGATTGTACTCCCTGTCTGCTCCGGAAAGAGTTTCCATGGAGACTTATATCAATGACGCTCTGGCGGCTGGGATTATTCGCTCGTCCTTATCACCTGCTGGCGCAGGGTTCTTCTTTGTAGAGAAGAAAGACAAGACCCTAAGGCCCTGTATCGACTTTCGGGGTCTTAATAACATTACAATCAAGAATCGATACCCACTGCCTCTTATCTCTTCTGCATTTGAGTTGTTGCAGGGAGCAACCATATTCACGAAGCTGGACTTGCGTAACGCGTACCACTTGGTACGTATTCGCGAGGGGGATGAGTGGAAGACCGCCTTCAACACCACCTCGGGGCACTACGAGTACCTAGTCATGCCTTTTGGGCTTACCAACGCCCCTGCAGTATTCCAGGCGTTGGTAAATGATGTGCTCCGAGACATGTTGGACCGACACGTGTTTGTTTACTTGGATGACATCCTGATCTTTTCCAAGACACTGAAAGAACACGTGCACCACGTCCAGGCGGTTCTCAGGAGATTACTCGAGAACTCGCTGTTTGTTAAAACGGAGAAGTGCGAGTTTCACACATCCTCTGTCTCTTTTCTGGGATACATCGTGGGACAAGGGAGCATCGAGATGGATCCTGCCAAGGTTGATGCAGTCACTTCCTGGCCGGTTCCAGATTCCCGGAAGCGGCTACAACAGTTCCTCGGGTTCGCCAACTTCTACCGGAGGTTCATTCGTGGATACAGTACCTTGGCCGCTCCTCTCACAGCCCTGACCTCCTCTAAGGTCATGTTCCAGTGGTCCTCCTCGGCTGAGGAGGCATTCCAGAACCTTAAGGCGAGGTTCACCTCCGGCCCCATCCTCCGAGTACCCGATCCTGTAAGACAGTTTGTTTTGGAGGTGGACGCTTCTGATATGGGGGTGGGAGCCATCCTGTCTCAGCGAGCAATGGACAGCCAAAAACTCCATCCCTGTGCTTTCTTTTCAAAGCGTTTGACTCCAGCGGAAAGGAATTATGATGTGGGAAACCGGGAGCTGCTAGCAGTGAAGTTGGCTCTGGAGGAGTGGCGTCACTGGCTCGAGGGGACCAGTCAACCTTTCCTGGTGTGGACCGACCACAAGAATTTGGAGTACATCCGGTCGGCCCGCAGACTGAATTCCCGACAGGCTAGATGGGCCCTTTTCTTCACTAGGTTCAATTTCTCCCTCTCCTACCGCCCTGGTTCTCGGAACATTAAGGCTGACGCTCTTTCTCGTCAGTTTGGAGAGGGAGGTAACATTCCCAGGGGCTTGGACACCATCCTTCCGACTTCTCAGCTCGTCACCGCCCTCATCTGGGAGGTGGAGGAGAGGGTCAAGGCTGCCCAGCAGGACCAGCCGGGACCCAGTGCCTGTCCTCCGAACCGCCTGTTCGTTCCGCAGACGTTGAGGTCTGATGTTCTCCAGTTGGCTCATAACTCCAGACTCACCTGCCATCCTGGGATCCAACGCACATGGGAGGTAGTCCAGCAAAGGTTCTGGTGGGCAACACTTAAGGAGGACACCAGGGAATTTGTTAATGCCTGCCCCGTTTGCAATCAGAACAAGTCTTCTCACCAAGCTCCTGCTGGTCTCCTACGACCTCTGCCTATCCCTCATCGCCCCTGGTCTCACATTTCTTTGGACTTTGTTACTGGTCTGCCACCGTCCAACGGACACACTGCCATCTTGACGGTGGTAGACCGATTCAGTAAGATGGCTCATTTTGTGCCGATACCCAAGCTCCCCTCAGCTAAAGAGACGGCAGAGCTGGTCCTGCTCCATGTGTTCCGGCTCCATGGGCTGCCTACTGATGTGGTTTCCGATCGTGGTCCTCAATTTACCTCGGTGTTCTGGAGGGAATTCTGCACGCTCCTTGGGGCCACGGTCAGTCTGTCATCCGGTTTCCATCCGCAGTCCAACGGTCAGACAGAAAGAAAGAACCAGGAGATGGAGACAACCTTACGATGTATAGTCTCCAAGAACCCAGCGGCCTGGGCTAAACAGCTGCTCTGGGTCGAGTACGCCCACAACACTCTGGTCAGTTCGGCCACCAAGCTGTCCCCATTTCAGTGTGCTTACGGGCTTCAACCCCCTCTGTTTCCGGCCCTGGAGAGGGAGGTTACCTGTCCGTCCGTCCAGGCTTTCATCCGTCGTTGTCGACAGACCTGGAATCAAGCCCGGAGAACTCTCGTCTGTTCGGCCAACCGGTACGCCTCCTCTGCCAACCGCCGACGTTCTGAAGCACCTGTCTACCAGGTGGGCCAAAAGGTATGGCTTTCCTCCCGGGATATTCCTTTACGGGTGGATTCAAAGAAACTTGCACCTAAATTCATTGGACCGTTTGAGATTGTCAGAATAATCAATCCCGCAGCAGTAAGGCTAAGACTGCCTCGGACTCTGCGGATCCATCCCACCTTCCACGTTTCCAGGATCAAACCTGTCCGAGAGAGTGCCTTGGTTCCTGCGATCCCTCCCCCACCACCCCCCCGGATGATTGACGGCGGCCCCCGGCTCATCAGGGAGTTCCATCGGCGTAATCCCGAGCAACCGTCTAAGACCGTCACGTTGACGGGCAGAGACACAGGGAGAGTCTCTCCTCTTACCGTCAGCTCGTCAGAGGAGGACAGCGAGGGGCAGGCTTCTGATGAAGATGCAGATTCCCACAGGGGGCAGGAGAGGGAGGCGGAAAGAACTTTTTCAGATGAGTACTAATCCCACCTCCCACCTTCATCTGTAGATTAGCATTTAGGGACGTCAGGAGCCGTCCATTAAGGGGGGGGTTCTGTCATAGTCTGCTCCATCATTCACCAGTAGTTTTCCATTCACCTGTCTCACCTGTTTTCCACACCCACTCGTTAACTCACTCTCTTTCTCTTCTGCACCCATTAGCTTCTGCCAGTATTTAAACTCGCACCTGACACACACTCTTTGCCAGATTGTACTTTGCCTCATGCTTGTCTCTCCCGCGTTCAACACTAGATTGCCTACCCGGTTCCGACCCTGCCTGTCCCCGACCTGCCTGCTCTGCCTGTTTCCTGATCCTGCCTGTCCCTCGACTATCCTGCCTGGCCTGTTATCCGACCCTGCCTGTATCCACGCTGACCGCCTCGCTTACTCCCTGACCCTCTGCCTGTCCCTGACTCACCTTCTGCCCGCTGTCCTCCGGTGCGTTATACTGCCCGGTTGGTATTCCTCCGATCCAGTGGAATCTCCAATAAAGGATATTACCAATTCTCCTTGGTTTCTCGAGTGCTGCATTTGGGTTCTCCTTAAGACTGTGACAGTGTTGTTCCAGTTGAGATTGCCCTTTGCATTGGTTTGTTTATCTCCAAGAAATGTCTATCTCTTAACACTTTAAATGAGCTTATCCTGAGCTTTCCATACAAGTGGGGGGACAAAACTAACAAACCTCATACCATACCGCGCACTTTTGCCGCTTCCAAGACCATTGGAGGAAACGCCCACGAAAATTGGAATCTGTTGAGGTTGTTGCCATTTATAATTGGAGACTTGATACCAGAGGCAGAGCCTGCTTGGCATGTTTTGCTTGATTTAAAAGAAATTGTTGAACTCTCTCTTCATAATCAAGAAACTATTGCCTACCTGGACTGTAAAATCGTAGAACACAGAGATAGATTTTTGGAGCTTTTCCCTACAAAACTGTTACCAAAACATCACTACATTGAGCATTATCCTCAAATGATTGAACGTTTTGGACCTTTAGTTGGGCAATGGACCATGAGGTTTGAGGCAAAGCACAGTTTCTTCAAGCAAGTTGCTCGTCACACAAATTGCTTCAAAAATGTACCAATCACATTGGCATTCAAACATCAGCAAATGATTGCATATCATATCACTGCATCCCACCTTAAATCCACATTGGAAGTTTCAAATGTTTCCATGTTTCCTGTGGATGTAGTGAACCAGGCAGTAGTGTTGCACCTTAGGCAAAAATACCCCACTATTAACGAGGTACATTTTGCAAAGCATGCAACCCTTAAAGGAATCTCCTACAGAGTTGGCATGCTCATTCCTTATGGCTCAACTGGTGGTCTGCCTGATTTTCCTGAAATAATTCAAATATGCATTGTTGAAAACAGTGTGAGCTTTGTTGTAAGGGTATTGTGTGCATGGTATCACGAGCACTTCAGAGCGTATGAGTTGACCATATCTCCAAATACAGAGGTTGCCCTCGTGTAAGGCTAATGGTTACCCTGAAAAGGCATATCATTGTCCTGTTAAGCCCGAAGGTCCCCGCCGACGGGGACCCTGATTTTTTTTTATACACACTCACACAAATATTTTTAATATTTTTTTAAGAATCTTTTTTTTTATTTACATTTTTTAAAAAACAATTTTTTTAATGGAATGAATACCTATAGTGATTATTCAATGTAATACAATGATTTTTATAGTCTGGTATCTGAAAATGGTCAAATGGCACTGATGGGCCCAAATGGGCCCAAATGTGCCCAAAGCTTATTCCGCCTGGACTTTATTTTCATAAACCTCTCTAAAAAGGTCAAATGTCACTTTTTTTGCCTCAATCTTGATACAGGGTACTTATTATATGTTATAATTTGGATTCCTAAAGCTTTTAGGCTACTAACCCATCATTCAAGGTTGGTCTTCACTATAAGTAATGGGTTTTCTTTAGGCGGAGACAGGAATTTACATTTTTTTGCTATGTTCCATCTGAATTTACTCTGACACAGAAACATCTATATTGATTCTGACACTTCTACATCCAACTCACAGATGTAACCTTGCTTTGATAACACAAATTATTCATATAAACCTTTTAGAAGTGAAGTTACAGTCATTTGTTCTGGGAATGTCATTTTCGAGCCTGAAACCTGAAAAACAGGCTCGGGGTTTAACAGGTTTTTTAAGGTTGGTCTAAATGTGACTTAAACAGCTGTGAATGAAAGCTGAATACTCTGTAGATATTTCTTTATTTAAAAGGGACAATGCACATTAACATGAACAACGTCCATCATGTAAAGGTGCCAGATTTAGCCATATGTGCCAAATTTCACCTGCAGTCTCTAGCAGGATGATTTCATTTGAGAAAACATTAGAAAGCATACAAAAACACGACATGTAAGCGTAAAACATGAGCACATGCGCATATAAAGAAGTAACAACCACTATTCCATGCCATTACAGCTATCCCTGTGTAAGCACAACACAAGCATAAAATAACAATTAATTACGTAAATGTTACAAGTTAATATTTAGTGATGGTTTAGTACTTGTACTAACTTTGTTTCCCTGTATTTGTTTCCTAGAATACATTGAGGGGAAAGATGTCATGTCCTGTCCACCTGCGAGTTGTTCTTGGTGTAGATGACGCAAGAAAACTTACCCTCAAGTCAGGAATGCCATCATCTGTGGATCAACTTGTCCTTGAGATAAAGACTTATTTTGGACTTGAACAACAGTTCAGGCTCCAATACAAGGATCTCAACTTTGGAAATGAGTATTTTAATCTTGAGTCAATCAGTGACATTGAAGACAAGGCTACTGTAAAAGTGGTATTTGTTTCATGTGAAGAAACTAGCTCCGGCATTCCAGAGACATCACTATCTTGCAGCACCAGCACACCAATAACTTCACCCATGACATGCAACAGCTCTGTGATCCTAGAGCTGACCTGTGTAAATGCCCTTCATACTACATCCCCTGATGAAGACGACTTGTCTTCTCAGCACTCATTTGGCAGTGGAGACGCTGTCATTCTAGATCCAGCTCCAGAGACAAGAACCTCCTTCTGGCCACCAATCTTCTTAGTTCCCCGCTTTTCATATTTTGCTGAATTTCAGCTCCAAAGAGCAACTGCTGATTTCAGAGCAAATGGAACTCTTCTTACCCCTTCTCCTAAACTGCGAATGGATATCCTTGAAGGCATGGCTGAAGAAATATTCAAATACACAGCATATCCCAGTGATTCCCAAATCGAAGAGGCTGCTACAGTGCTTGTGCATACCTATCCATGTTTGAAGGACAGAGGAACTCGTGCTGGCCATGAGGGATGGAAGCAGTATCTAAAAACAAAGGTTGCCAATTTCCGCCCAAAACTAAACAAGATTGGACACCCTGAGGTCAGTGTAAACTCTCAAGAACAAGCGCAAAGGACAAGAACAAGCAGCTGCAAATATCAAAAAGCCAAGAAAGGCAGAAGTTAACTTCCTCCCACCACTCCCTAGTGGTGAAACAAGAGACAGTCTTGAGAAAGAAAGGGTAGGGCTCCTGACCGAGGTGAAAAAGAGAAACAACGACGCTGTAGTCAAAAAGAAGATGCAGAAGACCTTCACCTACAGACGCCAAGAGATTGTCCAAGATGCTCCTGTGGTGGCTGAACTTGTAAACAAGTGGCCGGCCTTGTTTACAGTGAGTGAAGTGAGAATTGTTAATAATGATATTTTGATATTAATATTGCTCTGCTGATGTAGAGCTTACTCACACTGTTTAGTGCAAGTATAATTGAAGAACATGACGTTTATTTCATTGTTTGTCTCAGATAAATGCAGAATTCATGCGAATCACAACTTTGCCACTCCAAGCCAAGTTCCTGGCAGAGCTTGACAGATACTCGCCTAACCGACTGAAGGTCTTCCACAATAGAGGAGGAGATGCTGGAAGGAAGATCCGGCTTCTCATGGCGCCGACAGCTAGGGTAAGTGCATTGTGCATTACATCATTACATTATTTAGCCATATGAGCATCTTTTTGCCATCCAACACTGGTTTTAACAAGTTTTAAAAAATCCATGAAAATATATAGATTTGTTTTGTACAGTTCATGTAAACAGGTTAGCACTGCCACTAACCACCAATGAAGAGCAATCTGAAGTGCAGCTCATTTTAAAAGTTGTCCTTATTTTGACCACAACATGAAGGTTTCTTGAGATGATAGTTTTAAAAATAGATGAACACAATCAAGTAATATGTGTATGTCCTATTAAAGGGAAGCTCAATGTAGAAAGATTAGAGAGAAAGGTGTTTCAGATTGAAAATATTTCTAATGCACGCAAAATATTGATTTCACATTAACAATAAATCCCAATCATGTCAGTTTTCTTAAAACTATTTGGATGTTTAAAAGTATTCAGTATGTTCAATCTACATTAATAAATTGTTTGTCGTATCTAAACTCAATTGCTATCGTATGTGGGTGGTTATAGGATCCTTTGTAAAGGCTAAATTAATTTTTCACACATACCAAGCGGTTTATATATGATATGAATAAATGTAACAACATTCTGATATTAAAAACTACATTTGAGTTTAAAGCACATGTATTTTGATCAGACTTACATGTGTCAACCTTCTTCTCGCATGTTTTTACATTAACAATAACTAATATACTTGTGCATACATTTTTTGTGCAAAGTCTTGAAATATTGAATATGCCTTGTTTTTATAGAGTGAGGACATTGAGCTCAAAAGAGACTCTGTTCTGAAAAGTCTGTGTGCCTACCTGAAGGAGGACAGCAACAGTCTCATCAAGGAGTACCTGGTAAGTAATTTGACTGTAATTTTTTGTATATTAAAGGTACATAACAATGTGTTAAAGGTGGGGTAGGTAAGTTTCAGAAACCGGCTCGAGATACACTTTTTGTTATATTCCATGGAATGCTCTTAACATCCCGATAGCAATGAATATCTTAAGTGCTTTGACAAAAAATCCATAACAAAATTTCATCTGTAGAAGCCGTAATACTGTAAAAAGTACAACCAATCCTGGGCCTGTCAGCCTTCCATCGGGGCACAATCTTATCTCGTGCCCTCATTGGTCATGTGCGCGTTCGTGTGTGTTGGAGGAGGGGCTCTGTAAGGAAGTGGCAGATTTTCTCCGGTTGTGTATTTTCAAATTCTAGCAATCTCGAGCCGGTTTCTCAAACTTACCTACCCCACCTTTAAGTGTATAATGGCTTAAATATAAGTTTGTTATTTGTATTACCCTAGAATTATCATTTTTGTTGTCTACATAGGAGTGGGTACGTGCCGCAATGATTCTACACTAGCACAGAACGGACAAACTTAATGGCCATACACATTTTTATACATAGTAGGTACCTGCTAGAAAAGCCTTAGTTATTGAGCTATAACATATAGTACTATAGATAAATAACCAAGTCCATCTTCAGCACACTTGATACTGAAAGGCTTGAGGCAGTGGTGGATTATGCCATCTTCAGTTACTAACTTACTGTCCTTCAAGGCCATCATACTTTCTGAACATTTTCCCAAAGGGAGGGTGAAGTAAGGGAGCTTTGCTATCTCCGATATCACGCACTGAACCTTTTAAACTTACTATGTCTACTTTTTCAAAATAGTCATCTTGTTTTCCACCTTTTTTTAGAATGTCAGGAGTGAGGAAGCCGAGAGTGCAATCCCACAGACTACCATGGGACTTTATGTGATCCGCAATGAGGGCGCTCAGGAAGAGGACGGGCCAGAGGATGTCGGTGTGATCATCGAAGGTGTGGAACTGCTATCCAATCTGCGAAGTATTTCGTCAGGATGGGCCATGCTTTTTGGGTTGATTTACACTCAACTTGAGCTATCCACAGGAACTCAAGTTCACTTTCGAGTTTTTACAGAAAGTGTTGATGAACTTGGATGGCAACACGCTGTCACCAAAGGTCCAAAGCCTTAAAATCAAGATGCTTCAGTGAGCCCATAATTTCAGGGCTGGACAATCAAGCTGTGACAAGAATTGTTCTTGTTGGACAATATACGTTTGATGACTCCATACTACTTAAGGCAGTTCAAGTAGGAAATCTTGAACTCTGAGACAGTTATTTTTTGGCACATTCATTCTGTTTGAACTTTAATGGACCATTTTGGTGGAGAAAACTGTTCTTTGACATGTACATTTTTCGATGAGATTGCATAATCTTTTGTTGCAATAGATGAGAACGAGCGATGGAGATCCCTTTTTTTTATCGCCATAAACATCTCATGGACTCGCCACTTAAAAAGCTACAATGCCAAGTGAGATTCCTCTGTGAAAGTCAGTCTGGAAATGTTTACAATGGACAATTGTGATGTTCTTAAAAGTTGCAAGGTGTTGAATTTTAACATTTCTGTGTTAATACCTAATAGAGTGGTGCAGTGATGATGTATTTTTGTAGGCCGACCCTGAAGTAAGCTGCGCAAGGGTTCCCTCGACAAAAAAGTGGGATTTCTCTGTGGGTCTGTGGAAAACAAACCCGTTTGATAAATGCACATTTTGTTCAGCCGGATGATCTCCACGTCTACCTACTTTTATAATAATTACAATTATAATAATACAAATTATAAAAGTAGGTAGATGTGGAGATTATCCGGCTGAACAAAATGTGCATTTATCAAACGGGTTCGTTTTCCACAGACCCACAGAGAAATCCCATTGCTTTTTTGTCAAGGGAACCCTTGCGCAGTTTACTTCAGGGTCGGCCTACAAAAATACATCATCACTGCACCACTCCATATTTAAAAATGTTGCACTTGAATTTGATTCCAACGCTTTCTGAAAGCGTCAGGAATGGAGCAGCTCAAGGTAGCTTAATGGGTTACAAAGGGGACTGCAGTTGCCTCCTGTTTATTTCAGACCATTATATTTTCTTAACTGTGAAAAAAGTACTCGTGCTGTAAAACAAAGCTGACTGTTCAGTGTTTGCAATGTGGTTGTGAAAACATTGTGAAATATTTGTGGTTTAAGGTTTAATGAACAGCACTAGGTTGAAGAAAATACCATCATTGTTTGAGCTCAAAGTAATGAATGTTTGGTTTTTGGAAGTTAATCTGGAAATGTGACAAATTGACAGATTTGATGAAAGGATGTGAGCAGATGTTGAAAAAGTTCCATTGTGAATTAAACCTTGGAAAACTATTCTTGTATGTGCATATATGATTTAGTTGCATAATGACGCATATGAAAAGCATTTAAAACATCCCTTAACCTTTATGTGCAGTAAGTGAATCAACACATTAGGTTTATTTAAAACGTCCCTTAACCTTTATGTGCAATAAGTGAATCAATACATACATTTTATGTAAAAGTTGGCATTAATTCTATTAATCCGATCTAAAAGTTACTTAATTATTTCACACCAAGTCAACGTAATGGAAAAACTTAGCATTGAAGTGAGTATTTACATTAAACATACATGATAAAATTGAATGGAAAATGTACATGTAATTAAAACACTTAAAGTCAACGCTTTTGGCTTAATTATTTTTTTGAGTGTTATCTTACACACAACTGCAGTGATAAGCTGTTCTCTGCACCACAAACTTAAACAAAAACTACAACTGTGGATTCTACATGAGGCTGCAACAATTAGGTGTGTGTTGCATGTGTAAGAGAGGGAGAGAGGGGGGAGTGGAAACAAGAAAAAAAGAGTTGCCTTGTGGGTAATATGCATCACATGAGCAGTAGGGAGGGGTGCAGTATTTTCTTTTTACTTGGTAACACTTAGGTATAATAAATGTAGGAAAAACGTTTGTATTTGATTTGATTTTGACGTTTTTAAGATTGTCAATAACAGTTATGACATTTCCAGAAATTATTTTGTAGCCTTATTAGAAAAAAACAAACACATAAGGACTGATGTTACTTGCAAGCTGATGATTTTGTGTTTAATCACTCTGTAATAGTAATTTGTCAACCTTCACTCCTTGCTTTGCTATTCTCCTATATTTTAGATATATATATTTTTTTTTTTAAATACAGCTAATTCAATATCAGAGGACCTTCAGCATATAATGAGATTGACATTCAACACACTCAGGATACAAAAAGTAACATTTTATGTGTAGCTATTGCATTTATTCAAGAAGAAAGAAAAGTCACCAAGACATCCTTAAGATATACAGACTTTAAAAAAGATGTTATTTCCTGAAGGGCAGCCTTGAGTCTGCTTCTGGACAACGTCAAAACCACATTACTTATAGCAACAAGTCCAACATTGTGAACAAATGAGATCTGTGTACACCATGTAACCCATTTCCAAACCCTCTTTATTATTTGCCCTACTTTTCCTCCTGCCATCATTATTACTGCAGATGGTGTTCCTTATTGAATCGAGATGTATACATATTGCCTAATATGGAACTATGGTAATAAGTGAAGCCTCCTGTATGTCTGTATTGCTCTTTGGCATTTTTAGGTTACGCAAGTTTTGCCAGAAGGTAGTTTGAGCACTTTTTCCATTTCATTGGCTGATTAATAGTAACTGCATTTCAGACACAGTGAGTGACTGCAGTGGAGTGCAGCCCTTTCAGTGCAGCCAAGCCCTGGATACATTTTCGGTTTAAATGCATCACAGAAAATGGCTCAGTTCCTTCTCTGTCCCTCCACAGCTGCTGTGAAACTGACTTTAGGCATGTAAGGGTAAAGAAGGCTGTGCTTCATTCATGAAGATAACACTGTGCAGTTTTATTGAGCACCTTTAGAAGGATAACTATACAGTTGCGTCTGGTGAAGGGTAAAATGATATACACAGTGGTGGGAATAAGATAAGGAAGTGCAACACCATACGTTCAAGATCATCTACAGATTCTATAGTAAGAACAAATGGAAAAACCTGGCAGCAATACGAGAAACCAATCAGCACAGAAAAGCATAACCGGTCATACTTCTGAGGGAAGTAGGGCTCACATATAGACAGTTGTAAATAGTTACTGTCATACTCATACAATGTGTTAGGTCGTTATTTTTAATTAGTTTAATGAAAGCAAGCGCGTAAAATATGCTGCTATAGTCTACCCATCCACCTTCTAAAACTTGTAGTGCAATATTTTGTATACGACGAAGTATACCATCGGGGCCAAAAGCATTTCTCAAGAAATACACACACACACACACACACACACACACACACACACACACACACACACACACACACACACACACACACACACACACACACACACACACACACACACACACACACACACACACACACACACACACACACACACACACACACACACACACAGCACACGTACACACAGCAATGTAAAGCATTGTTCTTTTTTTTTCATCTCTCAGGGTTGAGCGGTAGGAGGAGGAGAGTGGAAGGGGAAGAAAAAGTGCATTTGAGTCTCTGTGCACGTCCTACTGCGACATACACACAAATCATTTCTTCTTCTCACACACACACACACACACACACACACACACACACACACACACACACACACACACACACACACACACACACACACACACACACACACACACACACACACACAAATCACTTCTTCACTTTGACTCAACCCCCAGGCCACCCCCCTTACCCCATCTCTACTCAACCTCCACACACACACACACACACACACACACACACACACACACACACACACACACACACACCACACACACACACACACACACACACACACACACACACACACACACACACACACACACACACACACACACACACACACACACACACACACACACACACACACACACACACACACACACACACACACAACAATCAATCTGTCAGGGCTGCTATCTGCTGCTCCCATTTAATTCTTTCTGCCTTTCCATTTGGCTCTTAATCCTCCTAAACTTGTCTCATTCTTTCTTAACTTTTCCTTTTTCCTGGGCGAATCCCACCAATCTCCCTTTCAGAGATTCTCCAAACCACCATGATGCCGTCAGATCTTATGCAACCGCAGCCATGGTTGTGGGGGGAACAGCCCTGCAATGCAGCACAGTTTAAATAGCTGCAGCCGCTATGGGGGCTGCAACTGAGACAAGATGCTGCCACTTCCACCACGTCTGTGTGGTGTACTGCTCTGCACTGGTGCTGCTGTGAAACACTCTTTTTGACCATTGATTTGTGAGTGTTTATCTTTGCATGCTGGCTTAATGCCCCAACAGAGAGATGTGTGTTTTAAGTGCTTCTTTGACCCCTTAAGGGTCAATCAGTGTAACCTGGAAGACCTGTTTTTTGACATTCATATCATCATATCATATATACATACATCAGACCATACGGACATGGCTTACAATACAGTAAAAAGAAAAATGGTTAACTCCTCACTTGTGGTTATACATAATGTTCCTTTTTTACTGCCTCAACTATCAGAATATGCAAATCTGTCCTCAACCAATTTGTGTATGAAGTCTATGTCTATATATGCATTTCAGTGTTGCCAGGTGTGCATTGCATGTTATTGCCAGGTTTTCTGAAAAAGCTGGGTGCGTGTGTGTAGCAGAGAAAAACTTGCCAAAATAAAGCAACACCACTTTTGTCCAAGGATCAAGAACATATATTAATAACTCAATAACATGGAAGCAGTTACTTCATTTCATATTTTTTAAACTCATAAGAATGTTTTATTTTTAAAAATCTGAATCTGTAACATATCAGAATCAGAAACAGGTTTATTACCAGGTAGGTTGACACGTACGAGGAATTTGACTTGATGTCGTGGTGCATACATAAAAGTAAATCAAAAATGTAAAACACAGATAGAGAACTAGAAAAATATAAAAAATATAGTATAACATATAACAGTGTTTACATAGAAATGGAATGGAATAAAAAGGAATCAAATATGGAATAACAATCGGCACTTTCACAAAAATCTAAATAAGTATATGGCACAATTGAGTAAATTACATTATTATTATTTGCATCTCAAATATAGCAGGGTCTAAATATATAAAATGTAAATACACAAAATAAATACACATACTTTAATATACTTACTTTAGTAACGCTAGGTTACCAAGTATTAGGAACATAAACGTGGCATGTTATTGGTGTTTAGATATGAAGTTCAAAATATATGTTGCTTGCATTTTACATATTTCTAAATCAACTTGTGTTTAGCCTCATTACCTCTCAGCAAACCTAGGTTTAGTTTGTATTTCAGAAATAATGTCGACTGGGAGGAATAATTGCTAATTAATCATTTTTTACCCCAGGCACTATCAGTAAATCCAGCCTTGCCTAGCAGCAGAATGTATTGAATGTATGTTATAATGCTCTAAATTACTTCTTGGCTGACATAAGGCAGTGATGGAATGTAAATGTGAGTAGGCTCAAGTAATGTAGCCTACTTAAAGAGCCTGTGACACGGTTTTCCCCCATCATCCAAACCCATCAATTTGAGTACATATTGTCCCCTTGAAAACCGTTACTGAACTGATTTTGGATATTTGTACTTTGATAACCATTAATCTGCCTTCAATGTTGACAATTTTCTGGATCTTCTCGCGGATTCTTCAAGTCCCGCCAAATGATGGGTAACGTCATTGCGGGCACAGCGCTCCAGCTGCACCGTTCAGGATCCCAGCGTCTGCATGTAAACCTTTATATATATACAGTCAGATGTAAACGCACAACGGCGCACACAGCAGCACGCTCAGACAGCGATGACAGGTTAATGTTGAACGTGTCTGAGAGCTCATATGAGGCTGAAGGATCGGTTTATGTTGTATCTGTTAGAAGTTTAGGAATGAGGTGCGTCAATATGGGCGATCATATGGTCATGTAGCCAGTGGTGGAATGGGACTAAAAATCATCCCGGGACTCTCGACCGGCCTACTTCGGTACCGCTAGTAAATTGTCAACGGGGGGAGCGGGGGATGTAAAATACAAATATAATGTATAATGTCTGTGTCTTTGACATTAGCGCTGCTAGCCACCTGTGCCCTGTACTACGAAGCCAGTTCAACAGACCCTGGATATGTTTGAGTAACAAACAAACTAACAAACGAGATCTCGCTAAGCGGTCCTACGACGCTGGTTATCAACTCGGTAAATCAAGCCAGGGTTTCTCTCTCCTGCTGAGAGCGCGTTCACGTCTAAGACACGAGTGGATCTGACTTTAATTACATTTGTCTCGAGTGTTTCGTCAACATGTGTTAAATAATACTTCTGCATACAGTCTGTGACACTGTGAGTGTTGCACGGCCAGATGAGGCTGGAGAAGCTGACTCAGATAAGGAAATATATGATATATTATGATATTATATGATCGATGATCTGATTGATGATGTAATATGAATGATAAGTGCGACACGTCGGCGTCTTCTCTGCATACGGCAGTTTAAACTGTATTTCCTTTATCCTGTAATATGACTTGAGAGATTTAAACTCCGCACACTGAGTTCATCTCTTTTCTATAGACGCCGGAGGCGTGCAGCGTCAGGTAAAATAAGTTATTTAGCCTTCTCAAACCTGAGCCTCACGCGCCGCCTATGGGGGATGTGCTAGTTACTTATCCGACCGGCCCACTTCGGTACCGGCCCATCGGGATTCGTCCCGATGGCCAGTCCGCCACTGCACCCAGCCCACGTAAACTGTCAACGGGGGGAGCCTCGCTGCGGGGAAACGGTGGACCTAGTGTCCCGATCGGAGTGGGAATAATAATAATAATCCGTGCATTTTATCCATTAATTTCCCCAACATTGTGGTAAAAAACCACACATTTAATCCACGTGGGTGTACTACAACTACAAAAAGCATTGGTTTGTTTTCTCATCAGTAAATGCAGACCGGCTCAAACAAACGATTTTTAATCATCATCCTCACTCATCATTTAATGTATCATATGTTCGCCGAATTGACATGAAAGCACTAATACATGTAGTTTCATCCACTTGAGTTTATAACCACAAAAATAATCGATTTGTTTTTATATCACATCCGACGGGAGGAAATTCAGCAGCTCTCACTCCCGATTTGTAATCCTCATGTAATCATCATCTTCACCACGATCATTTATGTTTATGTCGCCGAATTGACATGAAAGCACTGACAAATATGAATATACTGTAGTCAACTTCATTAAAACGTTATCAACGTGCCTAAACTCAGTAATTCACCACTTCTACGCATGACACAACACACTTCGTTCCCGCATTGACGTCACTTCCGGCTTCCCCCAAAACTTCAAAATGAGTGAAGGAATTTCCCCGCGATGTTCGAAATTATTGATATTTAACGAAACGGTATCGCTTTTTCTTTTTTAAACTGACGGTTCGAGATTACTAGTAGCCCAATATTTCATTGCACAACAGTTGTTGGGATGGTGTCACAGGCTCTTTAATGTTGGGGTACTTGTACTATACTTGAGTATTTCTATTTGTTGGTACTTTGTACTTCTACTTCACTTAATTTCAGAGGGAAATGTTGCACTTACTGCTTTTCATTTATAAGACACTTGTATTTACTTTTTACATAAATTAAAGGTGGGGTAGGTAAATTTGAGAAACCGGCTCGAGATACACTTTTTGTTATATCCCATGGAATGCTCTTAACATCCCGATAGCAATGAATGTCTGAAGTGCTTTGACAACAAATCCATAAAAAAATGTAATCTGTGGAAGCTGTAGTAGGCTACTGTTTTTAACACAACCTTTCGTATTCTCCAAAAAATATGCTCCATATTGACGAATTACAACGTCAAAAAAACCTCTTATATGTATTTTCTAATGAAACATAATATATAATATAAGTTCCCATTGGTTTTATTATGAAGGTCCCAACCACGCACTTCCGGTTTCATCCTCGCGGTCCGCCCGTATATGATGATGCTACCCTCCAGTACCTGTTTCCAGATGCTCCGGTAAAGTTGGCTAGTAACCGCTGGAAACGATAAGCAGAAGGAAAAGAGAAGACATAAGCATCACGGAGCGGGGTTTCTGCATGACACGAAGACAGGGTCCCTGAATAGTTCAAGGTAATTGTCATAATGTGGGAAACCACAGCACTGTGTGGACGGAGGGAGAGGCGTGATAACTTCTGCTAACTGTGAGGTTAGCAGCTAACGTCACTGCTACACCACTTTCAGACAGTATCTGAGGATGTGTTGGACAACGTTCATCAACTGTTGTTGATCCAACACGGCATTGACGTTGATGGTGTCAACAATGGTTTTGTTGTTTGCTGGTCTTGTTTACAGGCTAACGCTGCCTTGCATAAGTTTGTAGCTAAAGTCAGATGCATGGATGTATAATAAGATGCAGTAACATACGGCAAAGACAAAAAGGCGGAGCGACGTAAAGTTTGCCCCCGTAGGCTACATTCTTTACATGACAAGCAAATTGTTTCGCAATGCATTGTGGCTTTCCACTGGCGACGCGGGACTTAATTAACATTTTAAACTTTATGCGCATTATGGAGAGATTCACCCGGAAACTCTGTAGTAATTTGACAAACGTGTCGTAAAGAAAAAAGGTCAGGAAGTTTGGGGGTTTTCATAGCCGCAGGGACTAAAAATCAGCCCTGGAATCTCACCCAGCCCATCATAGCAATTAGAACATCTTGGAAAAGTTGATTTAATTTAAGTATTTCTATTCAAAAAGTGAATTATTTTAAATATTCATGATTAAAACCCAAATTCAGTTTCTCAGAAAATTAGAATGTTACACAAGACCAATTTAATAAAGGATTTTAAATCCAGAAATGCTGGCCTTCTGAGAGGCGATCAGCCTGTGGCACTGCTGAGGTGTGATAGAAGCCCAGGGTGATTCTCTATGGCAGGGGTGCCCAACCTTTTTTGAACCGAGAGCTACTTTTAAAGTTGCCAGTCTGCCAAGATCTACCAGTCCAAATAGAGAGGCGTAGCCATTACTGACAGCATACTACCAGGTAAATACACACTTCTACTTGTATAAAACTGACCTTTGTACGATTAATACCTCGTAAAATACTGCAGATCCTTTATCTTACCTCTTTCTAATCTACACACATACAAGTATTTAACTGAAGTTACACAATAGTGTTGTTGATACAGAGTTGGAGTTTATTCACACGTCACATACTACAGTGGGTAATGTTTTCAAGAAACATTGAACAGTGCTGCCACATATGACACAGGGAAAAAAGAAAAGACTCTGAACCCTTTATTTACCATTATATAAAAATAGTAGGGATGCACGATATTGGTTTTTTGAAACCGATAACTTCCTGCTTCTCAAGACCGATACCCGATAATAAAAAAAATGTACGCCACTAATTATTTTAACACATTTTTTTCCTCGGCCGCCCCGTAGTTTCAGAGCGCATCGAGTTTAAAATACCATCTACACGCTGATGCTGACAGCCCCGCTCCTGCCGCCTGCTTGCAGCAGACCACACTTCCACGCTCACTGGCAGGCACCGACTGGCCATCTGGGGGTGTGTGTGTGTGTGTGTGTGTGTGTGTGTGTGTGTGTGTGTGTGTGTGTGTGTGTGCGTGTGTGTGTGTGTGTGTGTGTGTGGCGAGCGAGAGACCTTACGTGCATTGTTGTTGTTAGCATCTGGTGCTAGCTAGCTGCGCTAACGGATATAAGGAGCTGTTTAAATGAAAACAGAGGAGCGACATTTCGCCACAACTGCACCGAGCACTTGACTTTATGCAGGAAGCAGACAGCGGGACATTGTAGGAGAAGTCAGCACACTCAGCTCGGATACATGAACATGATTGCAGCTTCCAGGCAGCTCCGGTTCGAGCATATGCCTTCAGTTGCACATAGCTCCAACGCGCGAGCACACACACACACACACACACACACACACACACACACACACACACACACACACACACACACACACACACACACACACACACACACACACACACACACACACACACACACACACACACACACACACACACACACACACACACACTTTGTATTGTATTATTGTCTTCGTACGCTTCGATGGCGATGTTTCAGGTGACTGATCAGGTTCGAAGTATTAGGGAGCGCTGGATTTGTGAAGAACTCCCCTCTTCCTAAACCACTAATACCACAGTACTGGCAAAACGGGAGGAGCCGAGTGAAAAACAAGCGCCCCTCATCCCAATCCACCCACACCGCAGTATTTTTTCTTTTTTTTACCCAAAAAATATATTGTATATTATCGGGGCTATTAATACTGGTATCGGGTTTATCGGGATGACGTCATAATTCCTAATATCGGACCGATAATTATCGGGCCGATAATTATCGTGCATCCCTAAAAAATAGTGTTGCTACAAAAGTATAAATGAGGCTTACTAATAAGACAACTCAGATCTGAAGCTACACAGGAATCTGCTGCAACAGTGCAATAAAAAAGACAAAATTAATAGAATCAAACCCTTTTTTTGTTGCATTTTAGTAGATTATAAAAATAAATGCCTTTTTAAAATAGGATGCAAGCAACACTAGTTTCTTAACCTGAATTGATAATAGACTATAATCAATTTAAGTTTGCATTCTTATACCATTTTGTACAATAATTATAATGAATAAGTTCAAACAAACTCAAACTTACAGCTGATTAATAACGGTATCTAACTTGAGTTTTTATCATATCAAAAACCTGTTGAAATGCTACTGTTATTTTTATTATGCAACGGCAGCCTCCAGGGGCCTATGCTACGAACCTGGTTCAACCTAACCTGGATATGTTTGAGTTAGCCGGTTGGCCTAATCCAAAACATACGCGCTCTCGCTAAACTGTCCTACGACGCTGGTTATCAAGTGGATCGCTCAAGCCAGCCGTGTCCTATCTAGTTAGGTGCGCGTTCACATGAAAGGGGTGGTATTTGGAGCATTCGACCAATCACAAACATGGAGAAGCGCACTGACAGCGCAGCGTCATACTTCCTGAATGAAAAGTGAACTTTAATACTAGTCAAAAATGAAGAAGTTAAACTTTAAACATCCATGACTTAAACACTTTATCCAGGATAAAAGCCACATAGCTGCACCTGCAAGGTGAATACAGCTGGAAAAAGAAAAAGTGTTTGAATGCGTACATTAACAGGTTTATGATATCACTGCCCCATCTAAAACACGATCTGACTTCAATTACATTTGTCTCGAGTGTTTCGTCAACTTATGTGTTGCTTAAAATAATACTTCTGCATACAGTATGTGACACTGTGAGTGCTGCACGGCCAGATACGGCTCAGCTGACTCAGATCAGGAGATATATGATACATTATGAAGTGATATGCCGCGGCGGACTGTACTTAATGTACTCTGATCCGGTTACTTATGTTGTGGCCGATATTTAAGTAAGCTTTCTTAACGCTAATGTTATAATAGTCAGATTGCTCTGAAGATGGGAGGTGATATTCTATTAATGTTCACGTTCACACAGTCGGTGATTTTTGCCGGCCGTCTTTCCTGCGACGGCAGTTTTTCTGTATTTCCTTTCTCCTGTAATATGACTTGATCGCTTTAAACTCCGCACACTGAGCTCTGATTGGTCAGCAGGCGGTGTTTTCACTGAGTTGAGCTCTTAGCCTGCAACCTAACCTGGTCCCGACCAGGTTAGCTGCTTAGCATATATTACCATGGAGATCTAGCTTGCTAAAAAGAGAACCAGCTTCGGATGACCGGAAAGCCGGAGTTTTCCCTGAATTTAGCCGGCTAAGCGAAAATCCTGCTTCGCAGTATACCCCCCAGGAATGCTTCTTTCACAACTTCGCCGTCTTTGAAAGACTATATTGATAAATTGATTCTGACTCCCAGGTTTATAATTGCTTTGAGAAAAAAGATTATTAATTGACCCCTTTTTAGAAGTGAAGATATAGTCATTGTTCTGGGAATGTCGTTTTCGAGCCTGAGACCTGAAAAACAGGCTCGGGGCTTAAATGGTTAATCATTGAATGCAGGTGTTTACCATCAAACACCTAGCCATGCACTCTGCCTTTACAAACATTTGTGAAATAATGGGTTGCTCACTGAGTCGTGTAAAGCACACCTCCACTTGACTCTGGAGCAGTGGAAACGTGTTCTGTGGAGTGAAGAATCATGCTTCTCCATCTGGCAAGTCTGGGTTTGACAAATGCACATAAACACTCCCCAGAAGAATGGAAGCTGTTATATTAATATATTTATATTTATATATATATATATAAACGTAATATTGTCTTTGAATGGTATGTTGGATATCTGGCAGGATGCCATATGTTCATTCTTCTCTCTATTCAACCAATCACAAGCTTCTCAGCCAGATCTGGAGCAGCCCCTCCCCCAGCTGTATGGCTGTGCCACCCTATCCCTCTCTCCTCCTCTCTTCCTCTCTTCCGCTTGCTTGCTGGCTCGCATATGCACTTCAATTTATTTCCTCATGCGTCTGAGCTAAAGGGAGAACAAAAAGATAGAGGGATTTGAAGAGGAGCCGGATGTATTATTAGCTGAGAATTGTCAGAGGCATACCGTACTATGGAAAAGCAACTGATTTCTTTTTGCCAAAACCCACATGTAAGTGCTCTCATATTTTCTCTATTAACCTTCCCACTCTTCCTTCCTGTATCATTGTCCATCCTTACCTCTATTTTATTTATGTGTATACAGTGTGCGGAAAAAGTACACGTCCCACCGTCTGGGACGTGTTATTTACAATATCGGACAAGTCGATCTTTCAATTGACTTGTCCGGCGGACAAGTGACGTTTTTCGGCCTGATTTATTGACAAATTATTGATACATTCAGTTGACAAAAGGCAGAACTCATTCGCAAATTGTACGTGTCCGCCATTGTTTGTTTAGAAGTGTTAGTTCCGGTTCTGCTTGTCGATTCCTAAGGAAATGCATCTTGCCGTTTTCTGTACAGTTAGACGGGGCGGGCGGGGTGGAAAGTGTAGCACAGTGGCAGGGTTGAGAAGCAAAACTCGGTTCCGAGTAGGAACAAATAACAATTGTCCGGTACCGGGATTAATAAGAGTTGTGAGGACAGGAGGCGAGGCCCCGCGGACTGCAGCTCTCTCTATGCTCCGTATTATGGGGGTTATTCCCTATCTTTATTCAAGAGTGTGGTATTTAAATTTGAGAGCATACTTTATGTATTTATTTCCCTCAAACTCTGTCCTCGCACTCAAATAGTGCCCTCGCACTCAAATAGTGTCTGCTTGCACTTAGATTTGCTCTGCTTGTGCTCAAACTGTACGCTTGCACTCAGATATATTGCTGCTCAGAATTATTCTGTGCGCGCTCGAAACTTTTTCTGCTCTCAGAATTATTCTGTGCGCGCTCGAAACTTTTGTGCAACAATCCTGTCAAAATCCCTCAACTACTAGGAGGCCAGGTGTCCTTGCGGGTGCGGTCGCTTTACTGTTATTACAGCGTCCCGTCAGGGCGGTTACTCTTTGGTTTATAAACTCCAGCCCTCCACGGCTTTATAACATGTACTGCACTTGTTTGATTTACAACTTTTTTGGGGGGGGGAGGAAGCACAGTTAGTATATATATATATATATATATATATATATAATATATCTAAGTGCAAGCAGGCACTATTTGAGTGCGAGGGCACTATTTGAGTGCAAGGACAGAGTTTGAGGGAAATAAATACATAAAGTATGCTCTCAAATTTAAATACCACGCTCTTGAATAAAGATAGGGAATAACCCCCATACCGTATCAGCTGATCACTGCACGGTGCAGCTCAGCGTCTCTCTCTCTCTCTCTCTCCTTGAACTACTCATGTGCAGAGCTGAGGAGAGAATGTAAGCAGGTCCACGAGTTAAACGGTATTTATGATGCGGAAAACTCTGGTTGTGCAATAACCCGGGACCTCTCTCTCTCTCTCTCTCTCTCTCTCTCTCTCTCTCTCTCTCTCTCTCTCTCTCTCTCTCTCTCTCTCTCTCTCTCTCTCTCTCTCTCTCTCGCCATACCAGCGGATCTGCTGCCCGTTTAACAGCCTCATCTTTGTCAAACTTTCTTATGTTCTTTCTCGAACACGTAATGAAGGTTATTAAGCGTTTTAGCTCCTGTGTTGTTAATATTGACCACCATTTCCTTTATGAAGTAAAGCAGCCTCCCTGTCTGTGTCCTCGCGCTGTCCTCACACCCCCGGACCCCCAGACTCGGAGGAGCACACTAGGGATGTCAGTATTGTTTATGAAGCAGGGCATAGAAAGTACATTATTGAAATGAAAATACTATTTATTTACTTTTACAAACAGTGAGCAGCTGGGCAGCTGCAGCATATGTATTGCAGGACATGTGTAAGCGTGCAAGCGTCTTTGAGTTGTAGAAAAGTGCTAGGCTATACATCTAATGTGTCATTATTATTATTATTATTAGGTTATGCCCTATGTGTTGGACATGTGTGGTTGGACTGTGTCTCACAGGCAGGTTGCAGTGTAACATCAGAGGAGACTGGGCCAATTGTACATTCTCAAACTGCACAACTAAACAATGCAGAGATTATTTTTATATAATTGTATTCAATAACCGTAAGAAATTAAACAGTATGAAGTGATTTGTAAATAGGAATACAGATTTGACTTAATGTTTTCATAAATATATTTTTCTCCCAGTTTGTCATGGGACTAATTTACCCTCTCAAAGAACCGGAATCGAGAACCAAAAAATAACCGGAATCGAAAAGCAGAACCGGAATCGTTAAAATCCAAACGATACCCAACCCTATGTGTGATGCAGTAAAATCTTACCGCTCACTTAAGTTAGCGGTGGCATGAAAACCGTGGGAAAATACAATGACGAAGAAGAAGATTCCAGTGGCCCCAATTTTTGTCCATTCTGGACAAGTGAAAAATGTATTCGGACAAGTAAATTGCCAAAATCACTTGTCCATGGACAAGTACTCTCTAAAAACTTTTTCTCACACTGAGTATAATGCCTGTCTTGCTGTCTCTGTTGCTCTGCCATTATTGCCTTTGCTCTCTGCATGCGTCCCTGCCCCCGTACCGTAACATTGGCTGCTGATGCTGTCTTGTGATGCTTGAATAGAAGTCACCGGTGTGCTACATAAGAGTCAGAGTAAAGCATAGTATTTAGTCCCAGAGGTTTTTTTTCACACACCAAGTAAAGGTGCTTTTGTTACATTGAAAACGTCAGTTAAACTGAAATAGCCGGTGGCATTCTTACATTTGCAATTGAAGGTGTGGTAACCTAACAGATCTTAACCTTTTGACCCTTATTTCTGAGGGTTCATGTCTGCTTATTACTGGGATTATTAGCAGAACTAGACAATATTACTTGACAACATAACATTTGCATTCAACCAAGACTATCAACAAAAGTAATGAGCTCACAGAAGTAAAACTTAAGAGCAGTGTGTTCTTTAAGGCATTAATAGAACATCATCAGAAACACCAGCACTGAATATCTTTTCTCATGACTGACTGGAAGAAGAAAAAAGACTAGGTAAATAATATGTATTGTCTATTGTGGTCGGGCTGTAGCTGAGTTAAGTTGTACAATGAGTTTTTATGTAAACGAACGTATACTGGTAAATGCTCCTCAACAAAGGACAATGTTTTGTTAGAAAAGGTTTAGAGGGATCCAGAGAGAAGGTTGAACAAAAAAACAAGGACATTTAATATATAGATTGTCCAGTTTTGAAAAGAGAGCTATGTGCACTGCCAGCTCACCTGCAAATCACCAAAACCATACTGGGCTCCACGGTAGCTAATATTTTGTTTTAAGTACTTTTTCAGTTTATGAGCAGCATGCCACTAAAAACCAGGATGTCTACTTGTGATGTGCCACTGATTGCTTGCTAGCTTTTCTGGGTACATTCTGCGTTTGTTCTCTGGGTCAAATTCAATTTTAACACCATTTCAGTAAGTGATTGAGTGAGTGATTTCACCTGTACATAATGCAAAACATCGTTAAACTGCCAGTGCAATCATTTTAATTATAACACAGCAGGTAATGCCTACTGTTGGGGAAACATTTTCCAAGGTCCATAACTTTGACCTAGTTTATCGGTTCAAATTGTCTGCTGTGCTCTGTGTTTTGTCTCCCTGTTCCTGCCTGTTGGCGTCAGCTGGTAGAGGTGTTATGGTTCTATCTTGTTATGCACAATGTTGATTATTCTCTCTGAACTAGCTAAATACCTGGGTCTGGGGTAGAGTTCTTGAGATTTGACGTGGCAACTCTACGGTGAAGTCAGAACCTCTGGCTCTTGGACTTGTGATGTGAATTCTTCGGCCGAAGCTCCTAATAAACCATCAGTGTTTGACATCAAAGCTCCAGCTCACCCTGTGTCTCCTTCCTGAGTCGGTGACTCCCACTGCATTGCTACAGTTTCCCTTTCACCTACTAGTGCTTTGTGGGGACTTTGCAGTTCATTCTTTTGATCAAGGAAATAATTAAACATGTTTATTTAGGCTCATAATTACACATATTGTGTTTTGTAACTAGTGTAAACTAGTGTTTCAAAGAAAATTCCACAGCTCTTTGAGCAATTAATGTGCTTCAGCTGACTAGCCAAATGAGTAGTAAGGATCTGTAAAATGAAGTTGGCAGTGTACTTTCTAACCTGAAGGATGTTGGTTTGGTAGCACCACCAAGAGGTAACACAAGAAATACTTTACTTTCAAACATGTACAAGGAGAAGGAGGCATTAGCCAAAGAGCAAGAGTAGTGGTAGTGCTCCAGGGAGAAGCTTTAAACTTAAAAAACACTGGGTTACTGTGTTGTGACCTTTTGAGGTTGACACGGAGTGCTTAATTATGTCATGTTGTGTATGGGTGCATTCTTTAACAGCTGCACTCACATGACATATAGGGTCCTTTTAAACAGAGAGGCCTTTTTTTATTTACAGAGTTCAGATGTTCTTTGCTCTTCTTTGATAAAGGGCTTTATTATATTTAAACATAATTGTTATTCTTTCTTTTTGAGTGCCCTAATTTCTAAATGTCGACAAAATTGAGAGCATCAGGGTTTTGTGGTAAGCAACGGGATCAAGCCATGGAAAACATGGTGGGATTTAACATTTGTGCCACAGTGGGAACCCTGTTTTCAATTTTTTTATATATATACTTTATTTGCTTGTTCTGATGTCAATGACCCCTCCATTCCTATTCCCAGAAGTCCAAAGGAGTAAAAAGCAGCTCTGCCAGTGGTTAAATCTAACCTCCGGAGTTGGTCAATTCCAAGCACTCAATCTGCTTTGGAATTTGAGGTCCCTGTGATTCTTCATATTGGCTTGAATGTATTCAGTAACTTTGTATATTTCCTTTAACATGAAGATTGGTTTTGATTAAAATTCAAGATTGAGATTTTAAATGCCAAATGGAGAAACTGTCATAATGCATTCTCGGCAGAAAGTATATCAAAATAAGGGTTCCCTCATGTTAAAGTTTAACATAGTCAAATGTACTTAAGAGGGCCTGTACGAGACTTATCGGGACATGGTTCAAACTATGGCTGCAGGATATATCGTGTCGTGACGATAATCGCGATATTCACATCGCGTGGACGTGCGATTTAAAAATATTAAGTAGGCAAATGAACTCAAACACGTCATGTTACAATTATTTTGCTGCTTGCTACAAAAGGAAAACTTGCGCGGCTCTCATGTCAGGGGTACCTTGAGTGAGTGACATGCAGGCTCTGCATGCACAGCAAACCACAATCAAATCTCCAAAGCAAACGGACCCCGTGATTAAAGGTAAAAACACTGAATAAAGTCGTTTCATGTGTTTCTCCAGGGCAGTTCGGCGCTGCTAACCGAGCTAGCTCAGCTTGTTGCTCTGATAACTTAAATAAATAAAAAACAAAACGGCATTTTCTTCAATTCCTGTATGTTTTCTTCAATTCCTGTATGTTTTCATATCGCAATATATATCGCGGGGGGAGGGGGGAAATCACAATGTCAGTTTTTTCCAATATCGTGCAGCCCTAGTTCAAACTGTTGACGGCTATGAAAAGAGAAGAAATAACAATATTATTTTTGACATGTCATAGTAAGAAAAACACAATTGTGAAAATAAATCCAACCATTGTATATAATCAGTAAAAACTGTTTTAAAAATGTGTGCTGAGAAAAAGGTCTATTAAATGTCTGTGGCTGAAACCAAACTGTCCTTTCAGTTTTGTGTCATATGGGTAACATTATCAGCTAAAATCGTAATCATACCAAAGATTGTTGTAGGTCGTCTACTCAGTGAAACAAGTTGTTAAGATGACGAGGTACTGTAGGCTTCTTGTCGACATAGTCCTGCCCTTTGTGTGTGACCTTCATCTTGACACCCAAAGCACTGTCCCACAGCATGTTTCCCATCTCTAGAAAAAATGTGTCAGCATGTGTTATGTGCGGAAAATGTGAAACATCTTTAGTGTAGTTTTGTTGTGTTTTCCATGCTACAGCATCTGCATATCCGGAAGGCCCAAGTGAGTATAACCTGTGGGTGGGTTTTGTGTTGAAAATAATGGATTTTATTTTGCTTTACAAACTCATTACTGGATCTGACTCCCCCTTTTGTCTTTGTTTTCTAGGAAATATACTATCTGACAATGCAAAGGTGCAGAGAAATGATGGAGAGGAAAAACACAGCAGAAATTAATCAGGTATGGGTTTGTGTCTTTGGCTCCATGTGAAAATGAGAGTTTATTTATAACATTATCCATCACTATACAAAGCCATTATACATACTATTAGAAAAATCTCACTCATCACCGGCTCGCGTTTCAAAACAGGATACATGTATTTATCATCCTTGAGACAACAAGAATGGAAGCAGTCATCACATACAGAGCATATGATACAACCAGTTCCTGAACAGTGTCCTTCACATACAAGAGAGGGTGTTACACAGTCACAAGATGCAGGAATACCGGTTCAAAGCAGTATACGATGTTTTGTTTAGATTAACTAAGGCCAGGGTCCGAAATGATCATGCTTGTCATATGCCGATCTCCATAGAGGCTGAATCATCATGTTAATCGTTGTCATATACTGTAGCTATCATATGCCTGAAAGAGTGTGTCCTGATGATATGTCACTGAAAGAGTACATTTAGTATTTTCCCAACACATAAACATACTAATATTCCTACACTTGCAGAACCCAATAGTGAAATAGTTATTTTGTAGTCATTTGTATTTGAATAATTAAACATTTATTGTAGAGGGAGGGGTTTGTTTCTATTCAAAACAACTAATGCCATGTGTGTGTTGTGTAGTGTAAGAGGAAGGTGAGGGTGTGCGTAGCAACATGCAACCGAGCGGACTACTCCAAGCTGGCCCCCATCATGTTTGGGATCAAAAACAACCCTGAGGAGTTTGAACTGGAGGTTGTAGTCCTGGGCTCTCATCTCATCGATGATTACGGGTATGACAAACTGCCACAATGGCTTCCTACTAAATATGCTTACTTTTGACGTCCGGAAACAGAACAAGTGTGTATATTCCTTTAATGGAATGCAGTAGCCAACATAACAATCCATAATATCCCACATGTCTTGTGATTTACTCAGGTTTTTCCTTAATTTGTCCTTCCCTATCTCCCGCTCCGCAGAAACACTTTCCGTATGATCGAGCAGGACGACTTTGACATCGGCTCCAAGCTTCACACCATAGTGAGAGGAGAGGATGAGGCAGCCATGGTGGAGAGTGTCGGGCTGGCACTTGTGAAGCTCCCCGATGTGCTACAGAGGCTGAGCCCTGACATCCTGGTCATCCATGGCGACCGCTTTGACGCGCTGGCCCTTGCAACCGCTGCGGCGCTGATGAACATTAGGATACTTCACGTGGAGGGAGGAGAGGTGAGGAGGCAGGGCTTCGCGGAAATAAAAGAGAAGTTTAACTTTAAATAATCTAGTAATGTATATTATTTTTGTTGCACGAGACACAGTCATTTTATAATTCAGTAATACTCTTTGTTACCTATCTAAAAGTACAGAATACAACCATAGATTCATAGAACTAATTAAATTAATCACAAATCGATACTTTTTGCTTTGTTTACAATCTTTTATCCCATGTTTCTTTGTGACATTTGTGTGTGCAAAGCTGTATTAATTGTTCCCAAATGACAAACTACATCTCTGTCTTCCCTTTGTTTGCCTAGGTGAGTGGTACAATTGATGACTCAATTCGTCACGCCATCACTAAACTGGCCCATTACCACGCCTGCTGCACACGCAGGGCAGAGCAGCACCTCATTGCCATGTGTGAGGACCACTCTCGCATCCTGCTGGCTGGCTGCCCTTCCTACGATAAGCTGCTGTCAAATAATCACAGAGACGACTACATGGATATCATCAGGAGCTGGCTCGGTACGTGGCGATACGGTCATGGGAAGGAAATATAATAATTGACATTTAGAGTATGTTTGAATGTCATGTGTGGGGTGTTAATTCATTTTGCAGGGGACAAGGTGCAGGAGTCAGACTACATAGTGGCTCTGCAGCACCCGGTTACCACTGACATCCAGAACTCCATTAAGATCTACGGGCTGATGCTGGACGCCCTGATATCGTTCAACAAAAAGACCCTCATCCTCTTCCCTAACATTGATGCCGGTTAGTTCCACCCACTTGTTATTTTATGTTTTCTTCTATTTGTGACTGTATTATGAAATGATTCAAGCGTGCTTGGATTGGAGATTGTTTCCCTCTTTCAAATGTTATTAAATAAATGACCCGCATCTTTCTGTGTAAACAGGAAGTAAAGAGATGGTGCGTGTGATGCGAAAGAAGGGCATTGAGCAGCACCCTAACTTCAAGGCGGTGAAGCACATTCCCTTCGACCATTTCATCCAGTTGGTGAGCCACGCCGGCTGCATGATCGGGAACAGCAGCTGCGGGGTACGAGAGGCAGGGGCCTTCGGCACGCCGGTCATTAACCTGGGATCAAGGCAAACTGGCAGAGAAACAGGTATGCATAATAAAAAACAAGATCATAGTTAGCTGCTGAAACTGCCATGACTATGGTCCTCATTTTCTCCCTGACAGAGGAAGGTCAAGGTTGCGGTCGAATTGTCAGTTTAGCTTAGGAACCTTCCTAACGGAGGGAAATGACCCGGAAGTACCTCAGCCATGATAAGAGCCGTTCGAATTCTCTAGATGATAGGAAAGGAGGTTTGAAACTTCTTACTTATAACCTCCTTTAGCTTAGGAAACACTGGACCTTCCTTTACGAAAGGAAAGGAGAACATGCTGTCCCACAATACCATGCAACATTTACCGTGACACAACATTCGGCCATTCACGGAAACAACCGATTATGACCGAGAAACACGTATCATGAAAGTTACGGTGCTTATTAGGGGTGTAACGGTTCACAAACATTTCGGTTCGGTACGTACCTCGGTTTTTACGTCACGGTTCGGTTCGGTACGTTTTCGGTACAGCAGAACAAATTATCACAAAACATAACATATTTTTTTTTAATTATTATTGAACTGTGAATAATGTATTCACTCAAATAAATACAAAATAAAATAAACATTAAGGTGCAGCATTTCGATGAACTGAAATAATCTGTATTTGAACTTTACTGTACTAGTACTCACAAAACATAAAATATTAGTTTTGGGTTTTTAATTATTATTAAACTATGAATATTCACTCAAATAAATATAAAATATAATAAAATAAACATTAAGGTGCAGCTTTTCGATGAACTGAAATAATCTGTATTTGAACTTTACTCTACTAGTACCTAAGCAGCCAGTTTGACATTAGGACTTGCTTGTCATTGTATTTTCATGTTTTTTTAAAGAAAGATGAACTTGTCCACATGGCTGCCGAAAGGGCAGATCTGCTGGCACTAGCAATGTCTCCTGCTGTGGAGAACACACCCTCTCGGATGACATTTTGTCAGTTATTGTTGTTCTGAATAAGATAAAGATAAGATAAAAGATAAAGCTTTATTGTCTCCCTTAGGAGAAATTTGTCTTGGGCATCGAGATAATACACATAAAACATTCAGGTCAATCAGTCATAGATGCAGAACAGAGATCACATATCACATGGTAAAGAAACAAACAAGAAACATACAGGTACAGCACTTTCCCTATTGCACATACCCCTATTGCACATACATAATCAAATTGCACTTTCCCTATTGTATTCATACATAATCAAATATTGCACTTTTCCCTATTGTATTCATATACAAATCAATATTGCACTTTCCCTATTGCACCTATGCATAGTGTCCGTCAAATTGCACATATCCCTATTGTGTCCATACCTATGTATTTACACATAATGCACTTCCCCTATTTAACCTTCTCGATTGCACAAACTACACTGTAAACATTGCACCTCCCAACAACTCCTAACACAGCATAATCACAATTGTTTCTGACTGTTCAGCAGCTTGATTGACAGCGGAACAAAGGAAAACTTATACCTGTTCAATCTATAGTTTGGTAATCTATACCTTCTGCCCGAGCTCGGGCAGCAACTCAAACTCTCTATACAGGATGTGTTTGGGGTCGCATGTGATTTTACGGCCTTGCTTTCTCACCATCTCCTCAAATATCTCCTGAAGAGAGGATGGTGGAAGCATGCCAATTATTTTTCCAGCCCTTTTTATCAAGCTCTGGAGTTGTGATTTAGATTTAACTGACAAGTTACCAAACCATGTTGTGATGCCATAACGGATAATAGATTTAATTGCTGCCCTGTAGAACATTAACATGATGCATGTATCCACTCCATGAACCCTGATCCTACGCAGAAAATGCAGGCGCTGGCTTATCTTTGAGCATACCTGATCCACCTGATGGGCCCAGCCTAACTGAGCTTCAAAATAAATCCCCAAATATTTAAAACGTGAAACCTGCTCAACTCCCTCCCTGTTGATAAGGACGGGGCTGTGATCACCTACTGACTTGGGGTCAAAGATCATTTCCTTTGTTTTTTTAACATTTAACACCAGGTTGTGCGCCTCACACCACTTCACGACCTCTTCAATTTCAAGTTTATAAATAGAAATGTCTGAGTCTCTAGTCAGTAGACTTAGTATGTGTCATCAGAAAACTTTATGATGTGGTTGTGTGTGTGCTGACTCCTACACTCATTTGTGTAGAGTGAGGAGAGCTAACGCAGCCTTGTGGTGCCCCTGTGCTTATGACCTGTGTGTCAGAGAGGGTCGAGTTTACTTTCACCTGCTGCTGTCTTTCAGTTAGGAAGGAGTGATACCATCTGTTTAAAGGTGGGGTAGGTAAGTTTGAGAAACCGGCTCGAGATACACTTTTTGTTATATTCCATGGAATGCTCTTAACATCCCGATAGCAATGAATATCTGATGTGCTTTGACAAAACATCCATAAAAAATGTCATCTGTGGAAGCCGTGGCGCTGTAAAAAGCACCAATCATCTGAGCCGGCCCGGCTAAAGTAACTGGATGGCCTACCTGCCTGTCAGCCTTCCATCTGTGCACAAACTTATCTCGTGCCCTCATTGGTCGTGTGCGCGTTCGTGTGTGTTGGAGGAGGGGCTCTGTAAGGAAGTGGCAGATTTTCTCCGGTTGTGTATTTTCAAATTGTAGCGCACTCGAGCTGGTTTCTCCAAAATGACCTACCCCACCTTTAAGTAAGGGTTCACATCCATCTGTTTGAGCTGTTTTAACATAATTTGGGGAAGAATAGTATTAAAAGCTGAGCTAAAGTCCATGAACATTAATTTAGCATAAGCTAAAGGATTTTCCAGGTGTTTTAGAATAAAGTGAGTTGTAGAGGTCAGAGCATCATCTGTACCTCTACCGTCGCTATACGCAAACTGGTAGGGGTCCAAGAGGTGTTGCATAATTCGTTCTAGTGACTTCATAACTATTCAAAGCCACTGGTCTGAAGTCGTTGTTGTCACGTGGGCATGTTTTTTTTGCAACTGGTATGATGACAGCTTTCTTCCATATTTGAGGGATGCTTCCCGAGTCAGCACAGAGCTGGAATAATGGACTCCAGGCAGGGGTGAGCTCATCTGCAAACGTGTTCAGCAGGAGTGCCGAAATACCGTCTGGCCCACTGGCCTTCTTAGTATGCAGTTGTTTGAAAACCCTGGCCACAGCACTATCATCAATTATTATTCTGCTATTGTGTATTGGGTCACAGGCTAAAGAGGTTGACAAGCGATATTTCTTCGTCGGATACACTGTTTTTTATCCGATGAGATGTAGTCTTTATTGTTTGGATATATCCTAATGGTCTTTTTTGGCACAACAGTATCGACACAAAAATGAATGTAGTCTGTGATGGTCTCAGCGATGGTATCGGTGTCATTGTCCTGGTAGAATACAGGAAGCAGCCACTTAGCTTTTATTTATGCTCATCAAAATGTAGAAAATGTAGAAAATATAAGAAGGTTGTAGCAGTTGTGGAAGAGAAACATGCTGCTCAAGTATTATCAGTGACCCAAATAAAAGCACTATTGGATCTGCCTCAGCTCTTTACAACTCTGTTGATAACAACTCACTCTCCCATAGGTGAGAATGTTCTTCATGTCAGAGATGCCGACACTCAAGATAAGATCTACCATGCTTTGGAGCTGCAGTTTGGAAAGAGATACCCCTGGTAGGACCAATGTCTATATGTCTGTCTCACTAGGTCTTTGTTTCCTTTTTAACATTTTGCTGGATATTCTAAAGGGCAACTACATCAAACTAACATTTAAAGTTGGAGTAACAACCATTTTTCATCCCACTCCTGTCAGACTGTTTTAATGTATATCTTTTTTTATTTACTTAGCCCCGACACAACGATCCAAAAATCACCTGTCTTGCAGATGTTCCTAATTAGCCCACTTTCTCTAACCAACACACAGGGTCAATTTGGGTCATATGAGAGTAAACTGTGCAAACCACGCCATGCTGACAGAAAGAAATTGTCTACTTCACCATTAATAACTGTGGAATAACCATTTCACTGGGTTTACACTTTTCAGGTCATAAAATGTGACTTTTCTTTTACCGCAGCTGTTATAAGTAGAAAGATATGAACACAGGTGCATTTCTGTTTCCCTTCAGCTCCAAGATTTACGGTGATGGCAATGCAGTTCCTCGTATTCTCAAGTTTTTACGGACCATTGACTTAAATGAGCCCCTCCAGAAGACTTTCTGTTTTCCTTCGGTGAAAGAATGCATTTCCCAGGACATCGATCACATCCTGGAGACCCAGAGCGCTCTGGCTGTAGACCTGGGTGGGACCAACCTCAGGGTGGCCATCATCGGGATGAGGGTAAGCTGCAAGTCAACCTTAACATAGCATTTTCTACATTTTGATGAGTTTAAATTATTTATCATGATGGTAGGTGTCACTGCTCATGGAGATACTGTATGTGTCTCTCTGGCCTTATGGAGGTCTTTTCAAAATTATGTTAAAAAAACAGTTATGATCCAAAATAAAAACATGAAACCTAAAAAGGTAGAAGATGTTGCTACGGTATACAATATTTATACACACTAATTCTTACAGATGCTGGGTCCTTACTGTGATTAAATGTTACCTTATTTTTTCTATCGGCTATAAAGCCTGCTCTTCTTCATTCATCTTTTTGCATCACAACTCTTTCCCTCCCCCCTCTCTGTCCAGGGTAAGATTGTAAAGAAGTACACTCAGCCCAATCCAAAGACCTTCGAGGCCAGGATGCAGCTCATGTTGAAGATGTGTGTAGATGCCACGCGGGATGCAGTCAGCTTAAACTGTAGAATACTCGGTGTTGGTATGGAAAAAACGCTCACTCACATTCAGAAATGAAAATCTGCTTGGATGCTGACAAAAACATTATAGAACCATCATTAAATTCTCTTATAAACGTTTTACATTTTAGGAGTGTCCACTGGCGGGCGTGTAAACCCACAAGAAGGCGTGGTGCTGCACTCCACAAAGCTGATCCAGGAGTGGTCCTCAGTCGACCTGAGGACACCGCTCTCTGACGCCCTGCACCTGCCTGTGTGGGTGGACAATGACGGCAACTGTGCTGCGTTGGCGGAGAAGAAATTTGGTCACGGAAAGGGTGTGGAGAACTTCGTCACCGTCATCACAGGAACAGGTCAGGATGTTTTCATTTGTTCCAACGTCTGGTGATTCATATCAGTTCATACGGGGTAAGTATAAATAACCATGTTCATTGAAATGAGTAGTTATCATTTCATTTTATTTATTTTTAAATAACAACTGTATTTTGGAAGAAAGGGGCATTATCAGTTTCTAAATGTTCCTGCAGTTGACATCATTTTTTAATTAAATTAAATCATTGTACATTTTCACATTGCATCAAATTGCAAATCCAAAATGTAGCTTTATTTGCTGTAGAATATGAAAAAGTAGAAATGCAACTAGATTGTGGCAATATATATGTTTAATCAATCAATCAATCAATCAATCAATCAATCAATCAATCAATCAATCAATCAATCAATCAATCAATCAATCAATGTTTATTTATATAGCCCAATATCACAAATGTTACATTTGTCTCAGTGGTCTTCACAGTGTGTACAGAATATCAGTATGACAATACGACACCCTCTGTCCTTAGACCCTCACATCGTACAAGGAAAAACTTCTGGAGAAAACCCACAGTTTAAAGGGAAAAATGGGAGAAACCTCAGGGAGAGCAGCAGAGGAGGGATCCCTCTCCCAGGACGGACAGACGTGCAATAGATGCCGTGTGTAAATATATACAAAAATGTACTATATGCTTATACTGGACAAAGTAACTAGGTAAACACTGAAATATTCAGAAATATAAAGAAATTCAGACGAAGGCATTTAAAAACAGTCATTAAAAAGAAAAGATAATAAAATAAACATTACAAGAAAAAATAAATTAACTTTTTGTACATGAAAAGTACATGAATAAAAAGTTACAGTGCAGTTTAAGATATGAATAGTTCACACAGAAGTTCCACTTTACTGATGCCTTTCTTTAAGGTTTCTCCGAACATGAGCTATGTACGCTTGTACTGTATGGCACATACAGTACGTCCCGAGCAGCATACACAGAGAAAACCAGCCAGGACAAAGTCCCCAGACACTGATTCCCTGGGGTTACTAGCCCCAAATGTTCATTAACCAAAAACGAAACACAACCGCTCAGTTTCAATTAAAAGCAGCGACAAAAAGATAAGTCTTCAGCCTGGATTTAAAAGTAGTAAGAGTTGCAGCGGAACTGCGGGTTTCTGGGAGTTTGTTCCAGATATTTGGAGCATAATAACTGAACGCTGCTTTACCATGTTTAGTTCTGACTCTGGGGACAGAAAGCTGAAGAAAAAAGCTTTTGAAAACCAGGATGAGTCTGCTAGGAGAGACATACAGAGAGATAGTATAAGACAAATACAGTTGGACAAGTATAGCTATAAGGAGAAGTTGGAGGCAGCTCTGGCCTCTGGTAATCCCAGAGAAGCATGGCAGGGAATTAAAAACATGACGAATGCTCCACATAAGGGCAGGGGAAAACCGTCTCCTGTCTTGATCAGTGGTGAGGGAAGGGAGACGGCAAATCATTTGAACACCTTCTTCTGCCGGTTTGAGAGTAGCAACAGTATAGAGGCTGACAATGTCATTCCCCTCCATCCTCCCCTCTAGTATGACTATTGAGAAGTCAGAAGTAGGGCTGTACCCGAATATTCGTTCGTTGGAGTACTATTCGGGTTTCAATTTCGTTATTTGGATATTCGTTTTGTTTGTTTTTTCCCCGTTTTTTTTCCAAATTGAATTTATTGAAATCTCCAATATGAACGTAAGAGCTTGTGCCTCTTTGGGGGGTGCTAACACTTAACCATAAACGTTATCGTTTACTTTCTCCGTCTTTATATGTAGATATTACTTTTCTCCGTTAATGTCCGTCACGTTGTTTCCAAAGCAACAACAACTTCCTGTCAACAGCGCTACCTCTCCTTCAAAATAAAAGCATGTTCATAAATAGGAAACCAAGCCAAATTACACTTAAGACATATACAACTGAAAGTAACAAACACAATGCGATATCCTTTTCAATTTCAAATAACACCAATTGGGTTACATTAACAAATAACTATAAAACAACAATACTGTAGGATAATAAAATGAATGCCGTGAATACACCGAAATACACGTGTTGAAGCGGTTCGCTGCTGATTACTACTGTCTTATCCTCTCTTTTGTTTATTTTATATACCAACTCCTGCATTAGCACTTTTCCCAATAGGCACTTTATTAAGTATGCAGATAATACGGCCCTGGTCAGCCTCCTATTTGATGAGGAAGAGGAGCATGGGCCTGTCCTTGACTTCTTTATTAACTGGTGTGAGAATTCAAACCTGCTTCTAAACACCTCAAAAACAAAAGAGATGGAAATTGATTTTAGAATAGCACAGTCGCCCAACCCTACTCTTTTAAATAGCGAGCCCATTCAATGTCATACTGAGTACAAATATCTTGGTGTCGTGCTTGACCACAAGCTCAGATGGGATGTTTGGTCTGAGAAGATAAATGCCAAGTCTCAACAAAGAATGTTTTTTTTTTACGTAAATGATTGTCTTTTAATGTCGGCAACAGAATGGTTAAGATGTTTTATCATGCTTTTATTGAAAGTGTGCTCTCCTTCGGCATTATATGCTGGTTCAGCAAAGCCACTGAGGCACAGAAAAAGTCAGTCAGGAGGGCCATAACATTGTCCAGTAAATTGACAGGAATCTCATTTGCTAATATAGAATGCTTATACAAGGACAGAGTTTTAAAATTGGCACACAATATTGTGAGTGACCTGAGGCACCCACTTGCCTCTTATTTTGAACTGTTGCCATCCGGGCGTAGATATCGTGCCCCTCTGTTCAAAAAGAACAGATCTAGGCTGTCTTTCGTCCCACAAGCCATCAAACTCCTGAATCAATGATGGCTAGGACACACTGTTTACCCAGCTGGTCTGGCCCTGTGCCCCCTATTTCGCAAATGAGGGCCTATAGGCGCCTTGTCATGTCTGCCGATATCTGGTTTTCTTATGTCTGTTTGTTTTAATCTGTGTCTATGTTGTTATCAGTGACGTATTGTCTTATCTTTTTAAATGCCTTTGTGATGTGCTGCAACCCATTTTCCCCTCGGGGACAAATAAACGAATACTACTAGGACTTGGTGCCAACCCTCTGTATCTGCTCATCAAACTCCAGGGGGGTGGGCGAGGGTGAGCGGAGAGTAGAGACAGCTGGGGTGTGAAGGAAGAGTATCCTCAAAGGTGTTGACAGGGGGGGTGAATGGCGTTGGACACTCCTCCATTTGTGTCATAGGTCTCCCATAATCAGAACATTCCTCAGGCGGGTGCATTGATACTTCTTCAAGGTTTTCTGAGCGATTTGTTGTGTCTTTCTCTTGTTTTGAGCTGACAGTTTCCAACAAACATTTAAAGTCTTCTTTCAGCACTTCTGACTCTTGTTTCACAACATAATTTGTTCCAATGTGCAGTACCACATTCTTCACATTCTTCACAGTCGGATGTTCAGCCCCAATATGCAGGATCTTCTCAGCCAAGTCAGAGACCTGATTTCAGGTGTTCATGCACCTTATCATATGGCATCTGTCAATAAATGTTCAAACTAAATGAATTATCTCCTGATTGAAACATCATGTGTTGAAATAAACAACTGCAATTCAAAATAAAAAGTGAATTGCCTAATATTTTTGTTGTGGAATCAATTAATTTCTTTCTTTAAAGGCAAAAACATGAAAAAGCTAAGAAAAAAAACTATTGAATACAATATATTTGGAGCATCTTAATTTATAAATGGTTGTCAACTTAAAAACATGTGTTTACAATGATGGTAATTAAGTACATACAACTTAAAATTCCTTTTAAATCATACGGTAATACAAGCCGGAACAACTTAATTTTTGGAGTAATCAACTTAAAAACTTGTGTTTATGCTACCAATTAATAAGTAAGTGGTAATTAAAAACACCTCTGATTGTAGAGGAAAAGCCTTCCCCCCCCCTAACTCAAATAACTTTGTTGCTTTAAGACAATTTCATTAGAAGTTGTCTTAACTCAATAAACATCGATGCAAACTGTTGCCTTGATTTTCTTTGTTGAGCCAAGGCATTTATTTTTAGAGTGTAGTCCATTCACTTCCACGTTAACTTCCAACCGTTGCATTTTCATTTCCAACACTGCCATCTTCTGTAGAAGTTTGTGGAAGTCATCTGTAGAGAACGGAGGCATTTTGCTGCTAACTAGCTACATAGCATGCAGTACCAGGCGTTTAGCTGTTGCTAGGCCACGCTACTGTAGGAGTGAGGTCATTGTAAAAATATTGAAATATGGCTGAAACCCTTCATCTATTTACGAAGAATAACTGTCCCAGTGATAGGTTAATGTCCAGGAGCCACTGCTCGAAGTTATCAGAAAAGAAAAATAGGAAAATCAGCATGAAAAAGTAAGCAGAGGCCAGAGCAAGCAGAAAAGTGTCTGCACTGTAAGAAGCAGGAAGAATGGAATCAATAATTCACCATTTTTGATTAGGGAATTTGCCAACTGTAGCAAAAGAGTTACGGAACATTTGTCCAACATAAAATAGATCTATCAAGGCATGTATTGTTCTTAAGTTGAGTGCCTAAGTCATAATAAACAAGGAACTTGCTACTAAATGTGATGTGACATTATCAAAACTGTGCGCCCCGTACATGAAGTAAATTGTGAACATTAAAGGCGTATTTTAAAATACTGATGAGCTTATTGCATTCTGCTACCAAGGGAGTAAATATATTGTCCGTGTGTGTAGGTATTGGTGGAGGCATCATCCAAAACAACGAGCTGATTCACGGCACTACCTTCTGCGCTGCCGAGCTGGGCCACATCATAGTTTCATTAGAGGGACCAGAGTGTTCCTGTGGCAGTAGAGGATGCATCGAGGCCTACGCGTCGGGCAACGCTCTGCAGAGAGAGGCCAAAAGGCTACATGACGGTGAGTGTTTGTTTTTGTGCATGGATAGCTTTAAGAAATGTGCCGGGACTCCATACTGCCCAGAAGAGTAGCTGAGAAACCTGTTTCCTGTAAACCTGAAAGGACAGCTCACCAATACAAATTGCATGTAGTCATAAATATTAGTTGCTTGATGGAATTAAAGTCATTTTTTGATACAGATACATGATGCTACAATCTAGGATCCGAAATATTTGTTAAGTTAATTAAATGTAATAAGTTTACATTCATACATATGACCTGTGTGTTGGTGTGTCTCTCAGAGGACCTGCTGAAGGTGGAGGGGCTGAATATAAAGCAAGCGGAGCCGATCACTGCTATCCACCTCATCAATGCAGCCAGACTGGGGAATAACAGCGCTGACGCTGTTCTGAACAAAGGTCAGAGCACAAACCAGCAATATACAGGAATTTCAAATGCTTTACATTGTTGAGTAAACGTAAATCACTCACTTATATATCACATTTAATAAAAGCTGCTATTAAAACAAAAGACAAATCTAATTTCTATCTGTCTTCCTCCCGTCTCCAGCCTGCACAGCTTTAGGCATGGGCATCGTGAACATCCTCCACATAGTGAACCCCACGCTGGTGATTCTATCTGGAGTTTTGGCCTCTTACTACCATGCCCCGGTGCAGCGCGTCGTTTCCGAGAGAGCGCTCCAATCTGCCCAGAACATCAAGGTCCTCACATCAGAGCTAGAGGAACCTGCTTTACTTGGAGCAGCTAGCATGGTGTTAGACTATACGACCAGGAGATTACTTTGAAGGATATGGTCCTAATTTACCAAGGATCGCAACCAACAGGAGGACTGCAAAACTGAAAGAAATTCATGAACTGCCTTGATGAAATTTTACCTGCAAAAATAGAAATTCTCGAGTCTGTGAAAAAAATAACTTCACAATCAGCCTAGATGTTGGCCAAATCAGTCTTGATACGTCATGTGTTAAAGTACATCTATTGCACCAACCAGAAACTCCTTTTGTATCTACATAGGCAAGGTTAAATGAAGGGGCTTTTCTTTTTAGCAATCAAGCATCAGCTTTTTGGTAAACAGCAAAGTCATCTTCAATACAGAATTACCCATTCTGGGAAAGACTCGTACTGTGAAGTGGGTAGATGGAAAAGTCTGTCATTATAGAAAGCGTGTATCAGATGTGACCAAAATATTGCTGAAACATTCTCCTGCAGCTTCCTCTCAATTCTCCTTGATTGCTTGCCATCTCACGTTTTTTATGAATCGGTTGGAGTTTTCACTTTAAATATGTTCGGTATTTAAGAGAAGGGTTGCAGTCAAGTTGATATGTTACATTGCCATGTTTTATTACATATTATCATTTTGGGGAAATCAAGTATTTAAAGTGGATGAGCTTGAAGGTTTACAGGTTAAGAAATGGTTAATGAAAAATTGGTTGGAATAATGTAATAAACTTAGGTATCAACTGCTATAAAAGCTGCTACAGAATGATATTTCCTGAATCAGGTGAAGTTTTATATACTTTTCATGATCACTGACCTAATGAAGATTTTCACAGATTTTGAAGTTTTCCATGCCTTTTTAGAAGATAATATATTTTATTGCAAAAATGTTTGCGTTTGTATGTTACAACATACTGTGTTGTGCATTACATGCTGATTTAAATGTTTTTGTAATTTTCTTTGAGTTAATGCCCAAACAAAAGTACTATTTAAGTGAAGAAAGCAAGGTAGACATTGTTGTGTTGTTCAAATCCTGTGAAACCTGTCAAATCCTTTTTCAGAAGCACAATATGAGTGATCTCTGAAGCGATTTACATTTTGATTTCTACACAGAAAAAAGGCTACATTTAAACATGTTTTGTGGTAAATAATAAAATAAAAAAAAGCCAAATAAGAGTAATGCATTTTACATTTTTAAGGAAGGTATCGTTTAAAATAATGACAAGACTAGATTTGTGATGTATGGGCAATAATAATAATAATAATACATTTTATTTATATAGCGCTTTTCCTGGTTCTCAAAGCACTTTGCAAGCAAGTAAAGAAAAATAACAATGAATATGATTATCTGGTGGGCCAGTAAAGCAATTGATGCTAAAAAACAGTGCTTTACCTTTTAAAAGTTACTTAAACATTGCTCAATGTTCTATCATATGAGTCTCCTGGATATAAACTTAACACAAAAAGTAAGGACATTTGTGTTTGATTATTTCTTTGTTGTAACAATGCTTCTTGGCAATGAATCTTATATCAATCAATCAATCAATGTTTATTTATATAGCCCAATATCACAAATGTTACATTTGTCTCAGTGGTCTTCACAGTGTGTACAGAATATCAGTATGACAATACGACACCCTCTGTCCTTAGACCCTCACATCATACAAGGAAAAACTTCCGAAGAAAACCCACAGTTTAAAGGGAAAAATGGGAGAAACCTCAGGGAGAGCAACAGAGGAGGGATCCCTCTCCCAGGACGGACAGACGTGCAATAGATGCCGTGTGTAAATTGAAAAGATAATACATTTGCAACATAGGTAGTCCAAATGTTTGGAAATGCATGTGTGTATAATAGGAAGATGAAACCACGAGGATGCCAACAATCCTGTGGGAGCCATCAGGGAAGTATTATGATGAGTCAGGCAGGACCGCAGAGACAGGTTCAGCCACAACTCGAAATCCAGGACTCAGGATTATACCGTTGGAAAGCCTGTTAAGTTACCTTTAAAATGGTGCCACATTTATGACAAACAAACATTTGTGGGATGAGCAGCAGAGCCGAGTATGTAGGGTGTGCCCATGACAAATCTCCTCTGCCAATGCCAAACAGCTTTTTTTTTGCTGTTGCTTTTAACTTTTGTTTTGAGCTTCTGGTACCCACAGGTGCTCGCTGATTGTCAGTCCCACATCTCAACAGTCTGGGACCAAACTCTATCCTCCAAGATGACAACGCTCGCCCCCACAGAGCGAGGATTATCAGAGACTTCCTCCAGAATTTGGGAGAGGATGGAATGGCCTCCCTGCAGTCCTGACCTCAACCCCATTGAATACTTGTGGAATCAGTTTGGGCGTGCTGTCCAGAGTACCAACACCATGTTTCAAGGTCCTAACTACGCCCCTGCTGGTGACCAGCATGAGGAGGAGAGGCTGTTGTGGCTGTGTTTGGTTCTTCCACATGCTACTGAGGCTGCTTGTTAAATTAATACATTGTTAATAAAATGTCTTTGTTTCATCAGACTTCAATCATCCAATCCACCAAACGCAACTAAAAAAAAGCTGTTTGGCATTGGCAGAAGAGATTGGTCACATTTTTCATGGGTGCAACCCACATACTCAGCTCTGCTGCTCATCCCACAAATGAATGTTCTCACAAATATGGTACCATTTGAAAGGTAAGGAAACAGGCTTTCCAACGGTATATTTGCCAAGAAGCATTTTAGCAACAAGGAAATCATCTACCAAACACAAATCTCCTTACTTTTTGTGTTAAGTTTATAAACTAACTGATATAGCCAGTCACACAAATACTGTAAATTGGTCTTTTTCATAATAACAGTTGCCAGTGGCCATACAGTCAACTCATGGTGTCCTCCACCCATTCTAATCCTGCTGAGTGCCAACAGTTGAATTTAAATTGTCCCGACTGCTATTATAGTCAAATTCCAGGTTTCATGGCCCCTTTGAATTAAGGAACAACCAGATGCATCTTTATGTTCCTTAGTGTAACAGACAACAACACAGGTTTTCTGATTGGAGATAGGCTAGACTTTCTAGTTTTTAATTGTGGTAAATTATAGATTAGACATGTTAACAATGAATCGCTGAAATGTTCCTGTTTATAAAAGCAATACATTCTCTTCCACATACCCTGGGTCAGGTGAGTGCCTGCTTGTCACCTGAGCCCTTTGAGACTGTCAGAGTTGTTAATTATTAACATCATGACATTGTGCTGCTCAGGCTGAACACGACACATGTTACCAGGTCACCAATGTTATAGCAGTGGCAAAGAGAAAACCCTCAATGATATTTGACAGAAGAAGACCATCAAATGTTGCAAAAGGTTCTATGGTCTAATAGGACCAAATAATTCAAAAGCACGCTTGGGTCTGCAATAAATCAAGAAGATCAGGGGGCTCCACCGTTCTTTCAGATCAGAGCCTTTTAAATATATATATTTATATTTTAGCAAGACACAATATGACGTTAGATATGGGGGTTTCTCGCTCAATCTCTGACAGCGGATTTTTCTCACAGCACTGACAGCACGTAGCAGGTCATGGGACCCGTATGCAGGAGTATATAACGATGTGATTGGTTCCCTTTTGAAGCAGCTGTAATATGATTGGTGTTCTGTTTAGTCAGTCACTCATTCTGCTTTGTGATTGGTTATATTCCGTTTCCGCTTCTCCTTTTTTTTATTGTCGTCCTTCTTCCCGTTGAAGGAAGATCGGTTCTAGTCCACCGCTACACCTGCTCATTCCGTTATTAATCCTCCCTACTCACAACATGGATGATTTTGACATGCTGAACGCGCCCGCCGCTGGAAACGGAGTGGGCTCGGATGAGGACCCCGCTGCCGCTTTCTTGGCCCAACAGGAGAGCGAAATCGCGGGGATTGAAAACGACGAAGGCTTCAGCATCCTGGATAGCGGAGAGGTGCCCTCCTCGCTGGGAGACTCCAGCGGTGGGTGGCTGCTGTGGTCGAGCAGAGGCAGTTTAATGTTAACAATGTCTGTCTAGTTAGCTTTAACATTAGGGTGTTATACCTGGTGTCAGCTATAACTCCCGTTATGTAGTCCTAATTGGACGCTGAAACGGATCCCAGTTTGCTAATGTTAGCTTAGCTATATTAGCTTATTAAGTGTACCTAGCGTTTTCATGAACCTCAACGCTTAAACTCGGTATAATGTTTGTTACGTGCAATTTAAGAATTTCTGAAAATCAAGGAAGTTGTCTGATACAACCAGTAACTACCGTTATAGGGCGTGTCATTCATTGCTTCATATCCCAACAACCAGCTCACCTTACAGCCTTAAGAGCAAATTGATGGAGCTGGCCGACCTTTGGCCTCCATGACTGCCTTGTTCCAGTAGCAGTTGATCATAAGTGCTAACCTATAATGAGTATGAGTATAATGTGTGTTTGCAAATCACGAAGATCCAGCTAGAGTCAAGCCAGCTAGCCAAGGTTGTCATTCTAGATTTGTGGTTGTGTTGTTCGGAAATATATTTAATAATGTCTGGATTTGTTGTATGCCGTTCATTTCTTACAACTATTTTACATTATCTTTTTGCAGATGGTGCTGTCAACGGAGATCTTCATGGGGTAATACTTTTTTCACAATTTCGCAATCAAATTGTAACATTTCCCAAGTCTTCTCTCATAAGGTTTGTTCATGTGTTTTGTGTTTGCATAAGGAGAGTTTGACATCTTATTCATGCTCACCAAGTACACACTACTTTCTCCAAATCAAACATATTTCTTTGTGCATCAGTTATTATTATTATACAACTACAATTTATTTTATTTTTTTGTATGCAAGTGGTGAAAAATACTTATTTCCTTTGAGTAATGATAGTTCAGTGCTGACCGCAGAGGTTTAAAGAGCCTGTGACACCATCCCAACAACTGTTGTGCAATGAAATATTGGGCTACTAGTAATCTCGAACCGTCAGTTTAAAAAAGAAAAAGCGATACCGTTTCGTTAAATATCAATAATTTCGAACATCGCGGGGAAATTCCTTCACTCATTTTGAAGTTTTGGGGGAAGCCGGAAGTGACGTCAATGCGGGAACGCTTCGAGAGCCGAACACGGACAAAGTGTGTTGTGTCATGCGTAGAAATGGTGAATTACTGAGTTTAGGCACGTTGATAACGTTTTAATGAAGTTGACTACAGTATATTCATATTTGTCAGTGCTTTCATGTCAATTCGGCGACATAAACATAAATGATCGTGGTGAAGATGATGATTACATGAGGATTAAAAATCGGGAGTGAGAGCTGCTGAATTTCCTCCCGTCGGATGTGATATAAAAACAAATCGATTATTTTTGTGGTTATAAACTCAAGTGGATGAAACTACATTTATTAGTGCTTTCATGTCAATTCGGCGAACATATGATACATTAAATGATGAGTGAGGATGATGATTAAAAATCGTTTGTTTGAGCCGGTCTGCATTTACTGATGAGAAAACAAACCGATGCTTTTTGTAGTTGTAGTACACCCACGTGGATTAAATGTGTGTTTTTTTACCACAATGTTGGGGAAATTAATGGATAAAATGCACAGATTATTATTATTATTATTATTATTATTATTCCCACTCCGATCGGGACACTAGGTCCACAGTTTCCCCGCAGCGAGGCTCCCCCCGTTGACAGTTTACGTGGGCTGGGTGCAGTGGCGGACTGGCCATCGGGACGAATCCCGATGGGCCGGTACCGAAGTGGGCCGGTCGGATAAGTAACTAGCACATCCCCCATAGGCGGCGCGTGAGGCTCAGGTTTGAGAAGGCTAAATAACTTATTTTACCTGACGCTGCACGCCTCCGGCGTCTATAGAAAAGAGATGAACTCAGTGTGCGGAGTTTAAATCTCTCAAGTCATATTACAGGATAAAGGAAATACAGTTTAAACTGCCGTATGCAGAGAAGACGCCGACGTGTCGCACTTATCATTCATATTACATCATCAATCAGATCATCGATCATATAATATCATAATATATCATATATTTCCTTATCTGAGTCAGCTTCTCCAGCCTCATCTGGCCGTGCAACACTCACAGTGTCACAGACTGTATGCAGAAGTATTATTTAACACATTATGTTGACGAAACACTCGAGACAAATGTAATTAAAGTCAGATCCACTCGTGTCTTAGACGTGAACGCGCTCTCAGCAGGAGAGAGAAACCCTGGCTTGATTTACCGAGTTGATAACCAGCGTCGTAGGACCGCTTAGCGAGATCTCGTTTGTTAGTTTGTTTGTTACTCAAACATATCCAGGGTCTGTTGAACTGGCTTCGTAGTACAGGGCACAGGTGGCTAGCAGCGCTAATGTCAAAGACACAGACATTATACATTATATTTGTATTTTACATCCCCCGCTCCCCCCGTTGACAATTTACTAGCGGTACCGAAGTGGGCCGGTCGAGAGTCCCGGGATGATTTTTAGTCCCATTCCACCACTGGCTACATGACCATATGATCGCCCATATTGACGCACCTCATTCCTAAACTTCTAACAGATACAACATAAACCGATCCTTCAGCCTCATATGAGCTCTCAGACACGTTCAACATTAACCTGTCATCGCTGTCTGAGCGTGCTGCTGTGTGCGCCGTTGTGCGTTTACATCTGACTGTATATATATATAAAGGTTTACATGCAGACGCTGGGATCCTGAACGGTGCAGCTGGAGCGCTGTGCCCGCAATGACGTCACCCATCATTTGGCGGGACTTGAAGAATCCGCGAGAAGATCCAGAAAATTGTCAACATTGAAGGCAGATTAATGGTTATCAAAGTACAAATATCCAAAATCAGTTCAGTAACGGTTTTCAAGGGGACAATATGTATTCAAATTGATGGGTTTGGATGATGGGGGAAAACCGTGTCACAGGCTCTTTAAATATCTGGACGATTCACTCCAACTTCCCTTTCCTGTGCTGTCATTGCAAATTGCTGCCTTTTGCATTGTCAGGACTTCCTTTTGGCACTGACTCAATGTTAAAACTCAAAGTTGAGCAATGAACTTTTTTTATTCCCCACAAACTGTAACTTGCAAATTAAAAGCAGGACCAGAACTTCCAGATGATAGGGAAACAAGATGAATCATTTTTCATATTTCTATATTTGACCTTGATAAAACATCTTCAAACTGTATCACTGCATATCATCAACCCCCTTGTTCTCAGGAAAGCAACGGTCCATCCGATGCCTACGCAGCGATCTCCAGTGCTGACCGGCTGCAGGCTGAACCTGAAAGTCTTCGCAAGTGGAGAGAGGAGCAAAGCGAGCGCCTGCAGTTGCTAGGTAAGCATTTACCAGAGTGTTTTTTATCAGGGAACAGGATGGTCTACTGCTGTCTACACTGAACAAAATGGGGGGTAAGATTTACTCAGGAAAATCTAGGTAAAGACGTGCAAGTCAATTTAACAGCGTATATTTCAAGTAGCATTTACTTACAGTTAAGAAGTGTTTGTTACTAAAGGCAATCAAGTCAACTTTACTGTCAAATTTCAGTTTTTGTAAATACATTTGACTTACTATTGCATAGTAGATTTGATTTCAGATTAAATATGCATCTTATTACAAATCTCCAGTAAAGATGTTTGTTTTTTAGGTTGTTTTTACTTGCTATTCTTAACTTTTTTATTTCATAAATCTGCAGGTAGGTAATATTTAAATGTAATTTATTCTACCTGTAACATCAAATGAAATTTATATTCAATAAAACAGTTTTACACTAAGACTATACAATATATGAAACGGTAGACACTTTTAAACAACACATTTATTTTTGTTCTGTTGTCGGCTATAAGCCATGATTAAGCTCCACTTTACAATGATTTTAACAAATACTGCACATCAGTTAAACTTAACAAAGCAGGCACAGAAACACATTGATATACTGTCACTCAGAGGTCGAATAAGTAGCAGGCCCTTTACTGAAGTATAAATATTAATACCACACTGTAAGAATACTCTATTACAAGTGAAATTCCGGTAATGAAAATGTTACTGAAGTAAAACTATAATTAGCCAAATTCTGTTTGAGTCTTACACGTAAAAGTACCCTATAGTAAAAAATCAAGAACAAGTACCTCAAAATCCCACAACTAGCTTAGTTGCTAAGCTGAAATACTTACGTTAGCTAACGTGCGTTTGATATCAACATGAAGCTGACAAGCTAACAGGCATGTACAGAGTTAATTAAGTACATAAATATACTTACATGCAGCGTTTCCGCCAGGGGGGCGTCTTGCCGTCATTTGACGCCCTTATTCAGCTCGGGACGCCCTGAACTCGAGCCGAGGGTGTCCACAAATATTAATAATTCGAGAGAAGATCGAGAGTTTTTATCGCTTGAAATAACGAAAAGGAAAAAGGACATCCCTCTGTTGGAAGGGCAAAGGAGTCTGGTGGGATTCTTTTCGGAGTATTGAAGATCGTTTCCCCGAGATCGGCGGTGCCTGCTACAGGACAAGACGGAACGTGTGCGATTTGGATGCGATGAGCGGTGCTAGTGGAGCGCGCGCATGAGCTGCGAGCACCAGAGCCTCGCAGCGGCGATACTGAGGCTCCGTGGTAAACTGTGGTAACATGAAGAGCCGTTTGGGAGCCGAAACAGCCGGCGCTTTAAGAGGGCGCGTAACAAGACAGTATCTATAAGGGACGGCTCAAGTCAAAATTCAAGCACCCCTCCACCCCCGCTCTCGGGGTGGACGCCCTCTCAGCCCTGATCTGGCGGAAACACTGCTTACATGATTCCAAATCCACGAGTATTCACGTTAGACGAGGGTCCATGCTCTCTTCAACTGGAACGGTCTGCTTTTGTTCAAATATATATAGCGTGCTCCTCTGACCGGGTTCATCGCCCACCTTTACTCTCACATTTCTTCATTGCCCAGGTACATTTTACTAGATTTTCAGTTTGTAGGTCAACCCATTACTTTAGTTAACATTTATTAGGTGCTATCATTTAAATGTACTTATCAAAATGAAGATACAAAATGACTGGCAAATTCAAGTAACGCATTAAATAAAAGGGGAGATTTTGAGTAAAAGAAAATGATTAGTAATTTCTTGTAGAATTTTTAAAGGGGACCTATCATGCGGCAGACCCACAGCACAATCAGAAACGTTGCTATCAGAAACAATGCCCGACTGTTTTGGACGTAATATGGTCGGTGTTAACACTCAGAGCTAACCTGTACTGGAGAGAGCATGTGTGTGAAGAAGCAGGAGATAAAAAGGAACTCACCTTGTGGTATAACCGGCAAGAGAGAAAGCGTTTGAACTCCATGCTGTTTCAGAAATAATCCTTGATCTAATAATCCTTGCGTTTCATCACCGCAGCATTTTAGACCGTATCTGCCAGGTCCCGCATGAGCCGGCATAAGCTCCACCCCCTCTTATTTTTTTCATTGAGACACAGGGTCTCATTCTCAAGAGAGGCCTGTTTATACCCAGAATCAGCACTTTTGTAACCGGAAGAGAAATAGAGGGATATGAGGCATGGCTAGAATGGGTGATCTGTTTGGTTTTTTGTCCAAAACAATTCATAGACATGTTTTTTATATTTGTTTTATATATCTGAGACCTATGCTATTGCCTTAAAATAGCATGATAGGTGACCTTTAACATATAATCAAAGTAATCACAATCAAGACATTATGATCTCCAAGCAAAGTGCTAAACATTCAAACCTAGCAGTTTGGGCTGTGTGTAAAATTATTATCATTCTTGACACTTTACTTTTTTATTGACCCTCTCTTCACTGTTTTCCCTCCCCAGATGAAAACTCTATCAAGCAGGAGTCTGAGTGGAAGGAAAAAGCCAAGGTGGAGCTGGAGGAGTGGCACGCCAGGCAGGACGAGCAGCTGGAGAAAACCAAAACCAATAACAGGTACTGTTGAGCAGGGGCTCATCTTACCATGAATAGAAAGTGATATGGGGAATCCGCAAAATAATTTTCATAAAAATGATACTTCCTAAACAAGAGCAGCAATCTTGGATTCCGGCATTAAGACAAACACTAAGGGTTGGCTCAAGAGATGGGTCCACCTTAGCTTAGGGATTCCAGAAAGATAATGGGCTTTTGTTCCAGTACGCAATGTTTCTAACCTTAGCTAGCCAGAACCCTTTAGGTATCAGCTTGTTTTTTCCTCCTATTCATGGGAAATAATGTGGAGGCAAGCCTTCTTCCTTGGAGGGATGTTGAGATGATGCAGTATATGAGGAAATACAACTTCCATAATGGTGTAGCATTTCGTGAGTTGAACCCACAACAAATTATCTTTACATTGGTCTTACCCCATGTGAGAGAGGGTCCTCGGGGCTGTTTTACACCACTGGGGGAATGGCTTCCTGATATTTTGGTGTAGCACGGTGTTTCAAAAGAAGAATCCAATAACTATTTTGTGCAAAAGAAAATCATCAGACTATCTTGACGGATTTAGTACCTCATCTTTTTGCAGTTAAATGAATTACGTTCCTGTCTCAGATTCTCCTCTGCTGTAATTTAGCTGAGTTACCCCATTAATATTAAACTGCTGGCAGACATGGCTCCCCACTCATCTATTAACCGTACGTCTGGGGGAAAAGTTTTACTCTTTTTCATATGGACCGTCTTTGTCTATTAACTGTCATTCCAATGTCAAAGAATTAGGACTGCCAACAAAAATATCTTCATTCATCTATTTCTTCTTTTCCAAACTAATCACTTGGTTTACTTTTCAATGTATAGAACATATTTGACCATTTATACAATTTCAGCGAAATAAAATCCAGAAGTTTTACATATTTTTTTAAATCGGTAATGAGTACATTTGTCCTTTTTTAAAGCAGCTGTAGCTAGTAACTATTTTAGCACATTCTGATGATGACTTGCATAAGCTATACGGTCTTGAGGATTCAGTTAATTGCCTCAGAAGGTGGAATAGTTATAATTTGATAGTATTACTCTCTAACTTCTGGGATTACTTCGATGTTCAGAGCTGACCGTGTTTGGAGGATCACCAGAGATGTATAATTAAAGATTTCAGGTATCGGACCCAACCGGCTGCAGGCCTCTCTGAGCCTTTGAGACCCTCTGACACAGACCTTTATGACATGCCTCAGGTGATATTGTGTGGTAACCGATAATGCTTGTGTTTCCATCCTCTTCTCCCTTTTATCGCTGTCTCTCTTCTCTCCTACCTTCTTGCTGCTCTGTCGTTTGGCGGATGTTTGTCCAGGGTTCTGGATGAAGACTTCTACAAGCAGCCCTTCTCTGAGCTCATTGGTTATGTGTATGTTGCTCCAACTAACATCCTTCCTTTACATCCTTTTTGCTTTTGTCCCCCCTCCATTTTCATCGACTCCCAGCATCCTACCACTAAAATCATATCATTAATTAGGCAATTACTTACTTCCCTTTGTGTTGCCTTGGTTTAGTTCCATCTTTTAGTTTTAACTACTTCGAATTGTTACTCCTGTCATGTAGCTTTTTTTTCTCTTTCTCATGTGCAGTAATAATTTCCACCTGAAATGTCTGCATGTCATTTGTGAGCAGATGCCTGTCAGATTTCAGTAGAGAAAGACTGCATGCCAATACACGCACTGCTACGCAACTTACTAACATCCATGAACATCAAATGAATTATTTCACAACTGCTTTTAATCCATTAGTCACTTCCATACTGTCTTCCTCCTCCATTTCAGAAAAAAACATTTAGCAAAAACATGAATCTCCAACGATTAAAACATGCTTACATTAATAATTTATTATAGCGCTTTTTCAATGACTCAAAGCGCTTTACATATACACACATTACACATATATCATACATGCAATGGTCAGATACTGTGGACAATACCCACAGGAGCAAGTTCAGGTGAAGTGTCTTGCCCAAGGACACACCGCTGATGATCGGATGCACAGTCCACTGCGCCACCCGTCCCGTGACGGGTATTACGAGTAATTGTATTTACTCGTAATAGAGAGTGCCTTGTGTTGTACTTAATATCTTTTTTTATATTCTTTTTTTAATTAAACTTCAATATATTATTCAGTGGGATCCATATAGATTTGTTTGAAGCAATTGTGTGTTTTATAATTGGACTTCTTCTAAAAGTCAAACTTTTTAAGTCCCCAATTTCCTGTATTCCTAGCCTTAGCTACTCACTTATGTAAAAGCTAGTGCTATGGGCAGAATAGGAAAGTGCCAAACTGCGTTAAGGTCAAGTTGTATGTCTTTCCTTGGACTTTTAGCTAATTTATAGTTTTTTTTTTTTTTTATATTCTCCTCTTCCCAAAATACAGGTTTGCTTCCATCATTTCCACTATCTTCCGCCTCAAAGTCTCAATAACACCACTAATCAATACCGGCAACACAACTGCTTCAAACTGACCTGTATTCATGCGTTTGAATGCTGCTCTGTAGCTGCTGATGTCCGACATGATGAGATGCTAATTGCCAGACGAGCTATCCAATATGCTGAGCTGTGCAGCCTTTGGTTTTGCTATCAATTTATGTTGGAGTGCACATTGGCCTGCCTTGTGGAGTACGTGTTTCTTTCGCCTATCATTGGTACTATCAGCTTTGATTTCCAATGTAGAGGAGAGACTAACCTGTAGCAGCATAGCAGTCAGTTCATCCTATTTTCTTATCAAATTTGGGATACGGCCACCATGATTGAATGATGAAAGGATTATGTTTTGGTAGAGGTCAAAGTCACTGACTGTAAAACACATTTTTGTCCATAACTCTAAAGGATAAAATTAGGAAGTTCTGACATTTTTGATACGATGGTTGTAAACTGCAACTAGGCCGGTCGGCATTAGTTAAGAAATGCAAAGCTGAAAGTTAGTTGGTGCATAAAAAATAGGTTAACATTCAATTATTTTTGGTTTATTGTTGTGCCAGGCTTATTTCCTTTATTAAATGTCCACGTATTTAAAACGTAATATTGACGTACACATCCTCATGTTTTTTTTACTGCCCAGGGTCAAATGCATTTGTCTTGGAAATTTCATTTTCAAACCTTTATTTAACCAGATTGGTCCCTTGAGATCATAGATCTCTTTTTCAAGGGAGACCTGCAGAAGTGAAATGAAGAATTCCCTTTGCTTGTTTTCATAGTTAGTAGTGTTTTAATGATCACAAATCAATGCAGTTTTTGCAGCATATTCTGATCTCATCTGTACATTAGGACACTGAATCCCACCACTTCCTCCTTCTTCATCTTGTTGGTGTGAGACCATGAGAGGGACTCCAGGGGCCTCCTGTATAGGCATACAGTTGGAAAAAATGGTCTTGAATGAATACCAGAGATTGTATGTACAAATATTATATCAAACACAACCTTATAAATGAGACCCCAGGCTATAATGTCCTTCGCTGCCTAACCGAGAGAAAAGTTGTGAGGCACAAATGTATTTCCTTCTCACCAAAACCAAAGGTTGCACATTTGGTACATTCCAACAATTTTGAAAAACAGAAATCACAAAAGAGAGTTGTCGCTTTTGCACGCTTGCTTTTCACATCTGCATTGAACTCATTTTTGCTGTCTTTCATTTCGTCCCCTCTCTCTTCTATATTCTGACTTGTGAAACTGTTTCTCCTTGTTTTCTTTTCCTATGCACCTTAAAGCACACACATTAACCATCCTTGCTACCGCCTAGACCAGTTAAGTAAAAATATGAAACCCCACAACCTTCAAATACTTTATATTTTTTCAGAGGGGATAGATGCAGTCCTGTGTATGTGTGTTAGAAATGTGTATGTTGCACAAATACCCCGTTTACTTGCCCAGCGGTTAGATCCACTGCCTAGTTAGAGGTTTGTTATAATGTCCCTTCTGTGATGTTGTGGCCCTTTTTAGTCCCCTTTGTGTATTTGTAATTGGTTGTGACGGTGATTGTTCATTGGCTTCTCATCCCCATTTTGCTTTGTGTACTGTGTGTAGTTAGATGTTAGTGCTTGCAGGTTGGGTGGGGGATATACAGAAGTATTACGGCAGTGGAAAATGACAGTTTTTATGGGTTGGTGGTTTGGGATGATTGTTACATTTGTTTAGCCCTAATCTGTGGCTTGCATCTCCAAATGTCTTGTAAAAGTGGCACTGATCCATTTTCAGTTTTTGTCTTTTACTTATTTTATTCACTCGTGTTTTAATTTCAAGCTCTGGAGTTTATAATGGTTTTTATGTTTATTTGAAAGATGGTTAAAAGCATCAAACTTTTACAAAAAGACAGTAATTGGTTTGTTCCACAATTAGACATGCAAAGTAAACGCATTCTTTGCCACACTTCCAAATAGCCTGCTTTTCAGCCCCAGTGCATGGCTAAAGCCCAGCAGTGCTTTTAGTTCTTTTGGACTTGGTTAAAAAGTAAATCACTTGCCATTATCGTTCATTTCGAATCAAGGACCAGCATAAAGATGAGCTTACATCCTTATACCTGGGTCTTGCTGAGGAAACAAGTTTATTGTAAATATGAATGCACAAGGCAAGTTAGCGTACAGGTTTGGGAAACTCCACTCCTACAGTTCTTCCAGGAACTGCATTTTGAACCAACCAAAGATGCTAATCAGACCTTACAATTACTTTTGGTTAGTTTGTTTTCTTTGGATTTTCCATCAGTGTTTTAAATGTACTTCCCTTAACTGTTGTGTTGAGTTCAAACTAAAACTGGTGATTATACTGTTATGTGTAAGCAGTGTTGAGGGCATGTGATGGGTAATGAACGTGTTTTTAGCTTGTTCCTCTTTGTGTAACGGAAAACAAATGGATGTAAATAATGTATGTGTTGTGATTGGACTGTCCTGCCCTGAGGAAGACTCTGCTGAACCATCAAAGTCTCACTGAGCCATAAAACGAGATTGTTTTGCTCAATTGATTTTAGGAGTGTTTCTCAAATCTTGATGCAAAACGTACATTTAAACTTTAAAGGTGAAATATCATGAAAAGCACATTTTCAATGCTCACTAACCAACAAACGGTCACCTTTTTTTAAAAATCCCAAAAATGTAATGCTAGAGGCCTGGGTGAGTTTCCTTCCTGAACTCGTGTGTGTCAGTGATCAGCAGAGGACTTCCTAAGAGCCGTACGTGTACTTTTGGTGTATTCAACTTCTTCCTCCACTGATTGTTTTCTATTCCATCTCCTTTTTCTTCTTCCCTGGTGCAGGGCGGCTGAGGAGGCCATGATTTCAGATCTGGATGAGAATAACCCCGGCACAGAGTGGGAGCGGGTGGCTCGCCTCTGCGACTTCAACCCCAAGTCCAGCAAGCAGGCCAAAGACGTGTCCCGCATGCGCTCCGTTCTCATCTCCCTGAAGCAATCCCCACTGGTCCGCTAGGCAGCCGATCGACTCGGGACGTCATTCCATATCATCCTCTATTATCACCACACACCCACCAACCCAACGACCACAATCTCTATTCTGAAGAGAAGGTGAACTCGGCATATGTTTGCCATCGACAGCTCTCTTCCCCCCTGGAAGTATAGCCAGTGGTCCTATCTACACCTAGCATTTTCTCCATGGTTTTACCCGTGTGAACCTCCTCCACAGACCGCGTATTCCTCTTCCTTGTTGTTTCACACACAGAGATTAAAGCCTGTTGGTCTGATGTAACACTGAGTTGGGACACTAAAAGGGAAGGCTTGATGTTTGGGCCTACAGCTACACTACAGCACACTACAATCGGACCCCAAACATTATTAATATCATTCCCATGATGCTGTGCTCTTATTGCTTTACCTGTCATTCTCCTGAATCCCTCTCTGACCTACCAGGGTTGATTGATGTTCAATGGTTGTATTCATCCCAATGTTTACCATTCTTATTTTTCTTCATCGTATATTTAAGGACCAAACTCTTAAAACAAAACTCCAAATACAGTGTGTGTACTTTCAACTGTGTGTCGAGCTTGCGTGTGGCATATTATGTTAGATTTCCAATCTATGCATTTCCTAAGTCAGGAACTCCACAAAGTCCAGCCATTACAATAAATACGGAGTGTGTGTCTCTCACAAAAGTGGGTATGTGTTTATGTACTCTATGCGTGTACATATACAGAAGGCAAAATATATACAGTATATAAAACATTTGTCACTGAAGTTTGACAGTTGTTATAAAGAGAATTAGATATTAGCCAGCTGTTGTTTAACCATCGGGTGCATTGTCCATTTGATTTCAATATCAGTAAAAAGTGAATAAAAAGTGGTCATTCTTCAACTGGTTGTATTGTTATTCTGACGACTTAAATGATAGGGATCACAGTGCTTGTGGACACTCCTGTAAATATTAAAGTAAACATACTTTGGCCTGTGGGAGTACTTTAATAGATAACTGATTGTACCACGGGGAGTGAACTGAAGCCAACAGGATCATTTACAGTAAGTGAGTATGAGGCCCTTTCTCACTTCTCTTATTTTTCATTTCCTCGCTCCTCGGTCTCGGTCTCACCGGAAGTTGATTTGTCTGCGCCATCTTGAGTAGCGTCCCAATGGCCAGGGTTGGGTTGTAACGGAATACATGTAACGGCGTTACGTAATCAGAATACAAAATTCAAGTAACTGTATTCAGCTCGCGTTACATTTGAAAAACGAGTAATCTGATTACAGTTACTTAAGTAAACCTGAAGTGAATACATTTTGGATTACTTATTGGAATTATTGGTGGAAAGATTTCCTCTCAACATGTAATATTCATTACTAGTAGGTACAGCCGATTCGAATCATCAGAGCCGCCGCAGATGGACCAAAAAAGCGTTTGAAAAAAAATCGCGGGTCCGCTCGCTCAGTGAAACAATAACAACGAAACATAGAGGAACAAAAGTCTGCGTTTAAATCGCGTGTGTGTGTGGTTAAAACACATCAGCCTGCGGTCGCTCTTTAGCCTTACTAATGATTATTTCTGAAGGTAAACACAGTGAAGGCGGTGCGTGAAAGGCACTGCGCAGCACGCTCGTCTTCTCATTTCCAGTTCACACCGGAGCTGCGCCGGCTCTTAGCTCCGGAATCCGCTTCATTTCCAGCTCCAAAAAAGTGTCGGTCCAGAGGCAAGAGCTTTGGAGCTAAGAGGTGACGTCGCTTACGTCTCTCTTTACGGCCCGTCTACACTACGTAGCACTACGTAGCCGCGCTTTTTCGCCGAACTGAATTGTGGGTAGCCGAGCGAGGCGTCTCAGGCCATAGACATATAAAGAGTACTCTTTATGTACTCTTTATATGTCTGTAGAGGCTTCTCAATACTCAAATTTCCCCTCCTCGACTCCCCTCCTCGAGACTTAGACCCGCCCACAGGAGATGCGAGCGGAGGACCGAGGAGGGGAACCGAGGAGAGAGGAGGGGAAGCAGCAGACGTTTAAAGAAATGAGAACTCCTCTCCTCTGAGCGGTCATATTAAAGCGACGTCCGTTCATTATGACGTGGCAACAGCTGCATCAGCTGTCGAGTGTTTTGTCATATTTTATAATCTCTGTTAGATCAGCTGAACATTGTTCCCCCATATATTTTATTTGAATTCATTGAGAGTGCGGTATAATGAGACAATAACAGGCTACAGATGCGGACACACACACACAAATATATTTATATAAATATATACAATTTAAAGTATGAGAGCACTCTCATAATAACGTAACACAGTCAGAGACTGGATATACCCCCCCCCCCCCCCCTCTCTCTCTGGTCGCTGAAATGGGGAATTGAAATTACGGGCCAAAAGTTGTATTTGCAAGTATTAAAAGTAAGGACATCAAACCAACTGAGACCCGTCTGTCCGCGGCATCTGCGCACTGTACAACACACACCTACACACTGTACAACACACACACCTACACACTGTACAACACACGCACCTACACACTGTACAACACACGCACCTACACACTGTACAACACACGCACCTACACACTGTACAACACACTGTACAACACACGCACCTACACACTGTACAACACACACCTACACACTGTACAACACACACCTACACACTGTACAACACACACCTACATACTGTACCACACACACCTACAGCTGCTAAAGCATAATCAGGCTACAGCCGTTGTGTATTTTATTATGTGAAGCACTAAATGGTTTTAGAAAAATATGGACTCTTTGTAGATATCTACTAAACTAAAGCAAATAAAGAGAGTAGGCCTGTTATACTGAGTGATATATATTTTACACACTGCTCTGCTTTCTGCAGGACCTCACAGCTGTTCTCACTGTAAACATCGCGTTGCGATGAGAGCAGGTTCTCAAATAATATCCAGGGGATGCATGCAGAGCTGTCATTGGCTGAGATAAGTCCGGCCGTGCGTCACGCCTCCACCGTTCCCGGAAATGCATCCGCGGAGGAGCCGTGGAGGAACCATCAGTGTATCCTCGGTTATAGCTCCTCCAGAGAGCCTCCTCGATGCTCGATCCTCGGTCCTCGGTGTGCATTTAGAGAAATGAGACGTCCTTCAAAATGGCGCGCTGAAATTCATTTCCGGGTCACTACCGGAGGACCGAGGAGTCGAGGAGGGGAAATTTGAGTATTGAGAAGCCTCTCCAGGCTGAAGTCGAATAGTCCATTTAGCTTAGGAACCTTCCTAAAGGAGTGAAATGACCCGGAAGTCCCTCAGGGGCAGCCATGATAAGTGCCGTTCGAATTCTCTAGAATGATGAGAATGAAAGGAAAGGAGGTTTCAAACTTCCTTTATAACCTCCTTTAGCTTAGGAACCACTGGACCTCCCTAACCGACAGGAGAAGCGAAAATGCTGCCCCACAATGCCTTGCAGCCGCAGCATTTGCCGTCACTCAACAGTCGGCCGTTCACGGAAACAACCGATTATGACCGAGAAATTATATCATGAAAGTTACGGTGCTTATTAAGCATTTTAAAACATAGGTGGTAAGTTGCCAAAGTGCTTTGTTTTGAACGTTCATCAGTATTATAATCAAAGAGAGAAATATGAACGTTAGTTTTCACTGAAATTATCAAATAAAGTCAGCATTTCACAGTCTTTACTGAGCTGTGTGGGGTTTGTTCAACTTTTAAAAGATGTTTGAATGGTGATATACACAGTGATAGATGTTAAGGACTAACGTTTATAATAAATACATCTGTATTGATTTTAAGATCTTCAGTTCATACAATCATACGTAGGCCTATTGGGATCATTTCATTTGTATTAATGTGGACCGGAGGGAGAGGGGGACGAGCAGAAGTTTCACTTTCCTTTTGTATTTCAATTCCAACTTTGGTCATGAAGAATATGTTTCTCTGTTGTCCACGTTCATAAAGCAAAGCAGCAGCATCAGAGCACGGTGCAGGGTCTCTAGATGAGTTCACAGTAGTCCCTCGTTCTTATTAAACATCCATGTTGTAGTCCGCTGTATAGAAAACTGTGGTTTCCATGGTTTCCCCACAGCAGCAGACGCACACAATGACGTCCGCTGGCGCATCATAAACACGTCGGATAGTGAAAGTGCATTCGGATTTTCTAAAGTACCGCAGTCTCTTCTCCTAAGTCCTTTTGAATTCTCCTATCCACTATCCCTTAACCCCGTGACGTTTCACTCAGAGGTCAAGGAATAGACGATAGGGTTAGAACTTAGGAGCTGATTTTTAAACTATCCGACTGCAGCCATAGATATATATAAACACTAGGGCCCTTTCTCATTTCTCGAACTCCCCTCCTCGACTCCCCTCCTCGACTCCTATCCTCGATACTTAGTCCCGCCCACAGGAGATGCGAGCGGAGGAGCCGAGGAGGGGAACCGAGGAGAGAGGAGGGGAAGCAGCAGGCGGTTAGAGAAATGAGAACTCCTCTCCTCTGAGCGGTCATTTTAAAGAGACGTCCATTAATGATGACAGAAGGCACAGCAGCCTCTGTCTGATGGACAGATGTGTTCATGATGACTTATATATTTACTTTGATTCATTCACAGTGCGGTATAATGAGACAATAACAGGCTACAGATGCGGACACGCACACACACATATTTATGTGTATATATTTATATAAATAAATACAATTTCAGAATCAAATAGAGCACTCTCATAACTCGTAACACTATCAGAGACTGGATATATATCCCCCCTCTCCCTTTTGGTCGCTACAATGAGGAAAATAAATTACGGGCCAAAAGTTGTATTTACAAGTATTAAAAGTAAGCAGAGGACACCAAACCAACAGACCTGTCTGTCCGCTGCATCTACGCACACACTGTACCACACACACACCTACACACTGTACCACACACACACACACACACACACACACACACACACACACACACACACACACACACACACACACACACACACACACACACACACACACACACACACACACACACACACACACACACAGGCTACAGCCGTTGTGTATTTTATTGTGAAGCACTGAATGGTTTTAGAAAAATATCGACTCTTTGTTTGTAGATATCTACTACTAAACTAAAGCAAATAAAGAGAGTAGGCCTGTTATACTGAGCGATATATATTATACACACTGCTCTGCTTTCTGCACGGAGCTCACAGCTGTTCTCACTGTAAACATCGCGTCGTGATGAAAGCAGTTTCTAAAATAATATCCAGGGGATGCATGCAGAGCTGTCATTGGCTGAGATAAGTCCGGCCGTGCGTCACGACTCTTTGAAACATCTCTGTTCCCGGAAATGCATCCGCGAAGGAGCCGTGGAGGACCATGGAGGACCCATCAGTGTATCCTCTGTTAGAGCTCCTCCAGAGAGCCTCCTCGATGCTCGATCCTCGACGTGCATTTAGAGAAATGAGATGTCCTTCAACATGGCGCGCTAAAATTCATTTCCGGGTCACTACCGGAGGACAGAGGAGTCGAGGAGGGGGATTTGATGAAATGAGAAAGGGCCCCGATCACTCACCCGCGCTGCTGGCCAATGGAGACCGACGTTGCCACTTGGCCGCCATCTCGCTACAGGCAGTGCTCTCATTCATAACATTATGGTTTACTATTTAAATAACCATAGCTTGCTCAATTTTCAACCGATTTTCAAACGGTTTGGTTTTTTATAAACATCAAAGGTGTAGTTATGATACTGCATACTTATAATCATGGACTTTCATATGAAAATAACATTAATCAGATAAAGCAATAGCTATACACACACACAAGGTATTTATATTAAATATTTGCCGGTGTATATATTTCCATTTATTTGATTATATTGTCAATATTTTAAATAAATTATAAAATTAAAATACATTTATATTTTATATATAAAAATCGGTCTCATGTTACCACTCTGTAAACCAAGAGTTGTTAATTGAGCAATGCCTTAGCTTGAAGAACAGGGACACAACTAATGACAATAGCATATGTTGGTATATTATTTAGATATTCACACCTTTATCAGAAGAACCAAACCAACATAAAATGTGCTCACAGACGGGCCAGTTCTGTCTAATTTATCACAATTATTTTTGACATGAGATCTTCATATCATCCTAGTTTTGTATTTAGTTTCTAGATTTGTAAACAAATCCAGAACCTTTGAAATATGTTATTGAAAAAAGACCAAGAATAATATAAACTGTACCATATGTCCTTCTGTAGTCCATTTGTGGTTTGTCTTGACTCACCCCGGCTGATATATCACAAAATCCACTGTTTAAATTGTTCCCTATATGCCCCTGTAAGGTGTCCTTGGGTGTTATGAAAGGCGGCCCCCCAACATAAATGTATTATTATTATTAAGAAGAACAACAACTTGGTGTGGTGTGGAGGGGATGTAGGAAGCAGGAGCAGGTGGGGAGAGATGGGGCTTCAAGGTTCAAGGTTATTTGTTTTAAATGTGTCTTGCACACAATAAAATAAAATACAGCATACCACAAAACCAATAAGATACACAGTGACACATGGCACACTAACAATCAATCATCGTCCAGCCTCAGCTTTGGTATTCTTTCACAACCATGTTATGGGTTTATTAGACTGAGCAAACATAAACATATGTGGTGATCCCACGGGTTCTTGTTTGCAGACAGCGGCGATTGGAGCATCCGTAGGCTGCACAAAAGTCCGGCATAGTCAGGTACTTCTGTAAACACAAAGCCAGCAAATTCCTGTATCATAATGCAAGATGTTTTTAACAAGCCAAACCACTTGGAAGAAATCATGTGTAACTTAAGTTATGTTGAAAAGAAAGAGCAGTTCTGCCTCTCCCACTGGTGTAAAGTTGCTGGGTGAACTTTGTAATACTAGGTCTCACTGACAGCCTCTTGTTATTAGCCAGCTAATAAATACAACCACATACACAAAGAAAAACTGCAATTTCAACATGTCCAAGCATCCTGTATCATAGCCATGCTAATAATGTTTATAATAAACCAAACCGTTTGTAAATCAGTCAAGATTTCAGCGAGTTAAGAGTATTTTTGTGCAGATCACTCACCTTACAACAGCTACCATAACGCGAATCAGAGTAACTGTTGACTGTAGCAAGATGGCGGCCAGTCAGCTACGCTGGAAAATCTCCCATGAGCCATCTAGTGTTTATATATATCTATGGTTCTCTCATTCATAACATTATGGTTTACTATTTAAATAACCATAGCTTGCTCAATTTTCAACCAATTTTCAAACGGTTTGGTTTTTTATAAACATCAAAGATGTAGTTATGATACTGCATACTTATAATCATGGACTTTCATATGAAAATAACATTAATCAGATAAAGCAATAGCTATACACACACACAAGGTATTTATATTAAATATTTGCCGGTGTATATATTTCCATTTATTTTATTATATTGTTAATATTTAAAATAAATTATAAATAAATTATAAAATTAAAATACATTTATATTTTATATATAAAAATCGGTCTCATGTTACCACTCTGTAAGCCAAGAGTTGTTAATTTAGCAATGCCTTAGCTTGAAGAACAGGGACACAACTAATGACAATAGCATATGTTGGTATATTATTTAGATATTCACACCTTTATCAGAAGAACCAAACCAACATAAAATGTGCTCACAGACAGGCCAGTTCTGTCTCATTTATCACAATTATTTTTGACATGAGATCTTCATATCATCCTAGTTTTGTATTTAGTTTCTAGATTTGTAAACAAATCCAGAACCTTTGAAATATGTTATTGAAAAAAGACCAAGAATAATATAAACTGTACCATGTGTCATTTTGTGTCCTTCTGTAGTCCATTTGTGGTTTGTCTTGTCTCACCCCGGCTGATATATCACAACATCCACTGTTTAAATTGTTCCCTATATTGCCCCTATGCCCCTGTAAGGTGTCCTTGGGTGTTATGAAAGGCGGCCCCCCAAAATAAATGTATTATTATTATTAAGAAGAACAACTTGGTGTGGTGTAGGAAGCAGGAGCAGGTGGGGAGAGATGGGGCTTCAAGGTTCAAGGTTATTTGTTTTAAATGTGTCTTGGAGATAAGGACCAGCTGCACACAATAAAATACAGTATAAAACAAAACCAATAAGACACACGGTGACACATGGCACACCAACAATCAATCATCGTCCAGCCTCAGCTTTGGTATTCTTTCACAACCATGTTATGGGTTTATTAGACTGAGCAAACATAAACATATGTGGGGAACATAGTGCTGCGTCTCATGGAACATGAATATTTAATAAATACATAGTAGTTGGCGATATATGCTCCCAGTGATAGCGATTCACCATTAAACATCCGTAGGCTGCACAAAAGTCCGGCATAGTCAGGTACTTCTGTAAACACAAAGCCAGCAAATTCCTGTATCATAATGCAAGATGTTTTTAACAAGCCAAACCACTTGTTACAAGTTATGTTGAAAAGAAAGAGCAGTTCTGCCTCTCCCACTAGTGTAAAGTTGCTGGGTCAAATTTGTAATACTAGGTCTCACTCACAGCCTCTTGTTATTAGCCAGCTAATAAATACAACCACATACACAAAGAAAAGCTGCAATTTCAACATGTCCAAGCATCCTGTATCATAGCCATGCTAATAATGTTTCTAATAAACCAAACCGTTTGTAAATCAGTCAAGATTTCAGAGAGTTAAGAGTATTTTTGTGCAGATCACTCACCTTACAACAGCTACCATAACGCGAATCAGAGTAACTGTTGACTGTGGCAAGATGGCGGCCGGTCAGCTACGCTGGAAAATCTCCCATGAGCCATCTAGTGTTTATATATAGCTATGGTCCCATTGCTCTTAAAACTCATTTCCCTGCTTCTCGTGGTTTCCTTGCGTCTCTCCATGCTTCCCTGGTGGGAGAGACGCAGAGAAACGACGCAAGTGAGGGACGCAAGGAATCCATTTAACCGAAGTGAGAAGGACCCTGAGTTAAGTATGGAATCAGGTTTGTAGCATTAAGATCAAGCAACACTTTGCTACACATGGGCTTCTCGTATTAAATATCAGATACAAGCTCTCTTCCTATTCATTTCCAATTCCATCTAAAAATAAATGTTGAATTAATGGCACAGTTAATTTGTTTTTTTCTATATGGAGCCCTTTTGATAGTTACCTTTTATATTTGTCATTTCCTAAAACATTTATTTTCCTCATAAACTGTGGATCATTGAGACAGCGTGGTCTCCAGAGGTCTTATTCCTTTTTCCCACTTCCTCTGAGGAGAGGGGGAGGGGGGCATGAAGAAAGACCTGCACCAGCTTCATCCACGCTGGGCGTAGCTCTTATTTATATCAAAAATAAATAAATTAATAATGATTGACATACTCACAAAGTTAGATCTAAAGGAATTGTGACTACTGATGTTCTGTTTTAGCATAGATAATTACTTTTTTGAGAGATATTTGTTTAAATGTGTGACCAGTGGTTAGACGGCCCATGTTATTTCTCTTGTCCTCAGCAAGAGGTCACAATATTCACCAGCCCCCAAAATCTTTAAAAACCTCTACAATTGTGAAAACATTTATATCAAATCAAACATAAGGGTTATAAATGTATAAAACAATGCATGCCATGAACATCTAAACATATTTTCCATAGAAATCTGCCTATCAAAGTTGTGTCCTCTGTCTCCGTCAACTCCGTCAGATTTTGTCATAAACCTCATTAAATCAGGCAATAGCATGGTCAGCTATATCCCTGAGGGTCCCTTTTCATTCCCCTGACTGTGGTGAATACATCAATACCACACATTGTCTGGTATGTTTGACATTTTTTGATATTTTAGATGAACAATGTCAATTTTCCTATGGTCACAGCTGGTGCATGTCAACACCATCTCTCTGTTATGATACCTTTTAATAAACCTTATTGGATTCAATGAAAGTATTTTATTGAGATTATGGAGACAGCTAGCAATAGCCCAAAAACTAGCTAGCTAGCTGCAGTGTTTTTTTCTGCAGAGGGAAAAAACATGTCATTTCGTCAACTCCGTCAAAGTAAACTCCGTCAGGTTTTATGTCTGACGGAGTTGACATGTAAGCTGACGGAGTTGACAAATCCACCAATAACCGCTTAATGTGCCAATATTATACTATTTTCGAACATAGTAAAGGAATAGAATGTTGTAATGGCTGTGTCTTATCTCCCACTACTTCCACTGGACAGTACCAACGAAAGAGAAGAGAAAAATTAAACAGTGACCCAGAGAATAAATATGCCATGCAAGTAGAGGACAGACAGAGGTGCAAGAGGAGAGTTCAAGACAAAAAAGTAATACAGATAGATAAGATGGGAGACAGGGCACAGAGGAATCTGAGAAAGTATTGGAGAGAGGCACAGAAAAGGTCCAGACAGAAAAGGTCATGCGAAGGTGCAGTGCAGGAGGCAGACACCCCCCCAGATAGTCCGCAATATCAAGATATTCTAGAATACAATGCCAGAGAGTCTCGCAGACAGGAAAGGGAAAGAAAGGAAAGAAGTAAAACACGAAAAAGGCATTCAAGAGAAATAAAAATGTTGAAAGAGAAGCTTAAGAATGTAACAAAGCAACGAAACAAACTAAGAAAAACAATATTGCGCACAAAAAAGGCTACAGTTAAAACACCACTGGACTCTCCAGGGACAGAAACAAAGAAGATGCTATCAGGAAGCAACATAAGGAATCCAAAGATCAAAAAAGCTCTTCTATTCCACAACATCATCAGAAGAGAGCTGAAGAAAAACAAACAACCTCCTGGGCCACGGCGCGAGAAACCAGCACTAAGTGTGTCATCAGGCAAGATCCTAAAAAAGTACCATCTTCTTTACCAAATCCAGCAGTTTGGGCTAACTTACAAGCTAATGAGAGGAAAGGAACAGCCAACAAAAAAGCCAACATTCTACAAGGTATATGGGCATAGATATGTCTCATAATTGTGTGAACATAAAAATAATTTGTGTGTAAATATGTGATTTGGAAATGAAAAACACCATCCACAAAAGCATTTAAAAGATTTGCAAATTCACAAATAAATGTGCAAGTGTAAAACGGATCTGCAAATAGGCTAAATATTTTCACAAATAAAAAAAAGATCTGTGAATATCTCTTTAATAGTTACAACGTTCGATCAGGCATTTGTGAATCCATTTTGTATTTGCCGACCAAAAATGCGCTTGCGGATCTCAAATCTCTGCTCGTGGATCTCAAATCTCTGCTCGTGGATCTCACATTTCTGCTTGTGGATCGTCTATTTACACACACGGAATTTTGAGACATATTTTCCGCCGGTCTCGGCTAAAATCTACTCGTGTCACTCGGTGATTTTCGGAAACCACGTGATGGCCTGCTGATGAAGACATTTCCGCATGATTTCAAAGTACGAGCATGATGGTTTGTTTAATGCTCTGTTTTTTTTTTATAATGAACAGCGGAACGTTAGATGCATTCTTTATCATCATCATCATCATCATCATCATCATCATCATCATCATCATCATCATCATCATCATCATCATCATCATCATCATCGTCATCATCATCATCATCATCATCATCATCATCATCATGTTATAGTGATACAGTTAATTTGTATTAGTTTATTGGTTCAATACAGCATATATCGAGCACTTTCGTTGATGTTGAAGTACAGGCTATACGCCACTTTCGGATCCCAGGGGGAGCAGTTGGCAGCGAAGCAGCCCAGATAAAACTCTTTCTTCATTGTTTGTTGTGTATTCAGTCAAGCGGGTGTGTGCACCGGTGTCTGAATGCTCACTCACTGCTAGCTATGTAGCTCACTGTGAGGCTACTTAGCTTGCATTGTTATGGATCTAAAGGTAGCAAAAGCTAACTTTCATAGCAAAACTTTACTTCTCACTTAACACAATAAAGAAACAGACCGTATAGTACAGCACAAACAACACAAATGATCAATCCTTACATATATTTTCACTTGTAATAATTGAAATGCTGGTTCTTCTGGAGGTGTTGTTGTTGTTGCCTGAACTGTACAATCGCTGGAGGACTGGGCTGTCACTCAAAACTGAGTAGCCAATGGGAACGCACCCCTGAAAGTCCCGCCCACCTGGGAAGTTTGTGTCAGAAAGTGAAGGAGCGCAAATGAGAGTGCTGCAGCGAGAGCAAAAGTCTGATCATTGAGAAAGAAGAAACAAGAACTGCAAACAAAAAGATATGTTAAAACAAAGAAAAATACTTATAGTTTACATGATTACACAAATGATTTGTTTACAATTTATACTTTTATTTTTGAAATTTATTTTATTTTGCTTGACTCAGTTTTTTCCCCTTTAAACTCATAGTTTTGCTTTATTCTCAGAAAGTGTTGCTTTATCTTTATGATACAAAACTAATCCCATAGGTTGCCGCGCACAGAGAAAAGTGTCATGTATTTTACGTCATGTTATCGGCTCTCCCGATCGGCATTTATAGAGAGCACCGATCAATCGGCAACTGTGAATATCGGCCGATATCGATCGGAGCATCCCTAATTATTATTAGTATACTGACAGGTATCAGATCTTGCTGTGTAAAATAATCTTCCTATTAGGTGTCGCTTCTGATGTCTGTGTGGTCTACAGTGAATTAAGCGAATTTGTAAAGCCACAGTTGATCAGAATCAAAGGTTCCCATACGATTCCAAATTTGAGGCAACCGTCTAAGGTTGATCGTTTTTGTAGCTTTAAAGTGTTTATTCATTTAACAATTGCCCATCGGCTGAAATGGCATGTAAGGTTTTCTAAATGACTTTATTTTCTTACTTAACTCCTTCAACTCCTTTTTAAATATATGCATAAATGAACGCTTTTACTTTGAAAGATAATCCGGCTGGTCCACAATGCGGAAATCCTCCCACATCCGGGTGGTGCAGCGCTTTAATAGCTCCGGTCCCAGGCAGCCACCGCCTAACTCTCATCCTGCTCTCCACTAGACTACTACGCTACTTTCACTTGTTTAGTTTTTACCTCTTTGTGGTCAAAATGCCTTTAAAGTTCGAGCTGTGTCCCGGTAGAATGATCGGAGGAAGTAACCCTTGCTTCATCATTGCTGAGATTGGACAAAACCACCAGGGAGACATTGAGATCGCCAAGAAAATGATAAAAATGGCAAAGGTATGACTATTGAAATGTGTCACTAAATTCTGAACATGCATACTTTATTCAGGTGTTATTATCGTAAACAGCCAGGAAACACGCATCTGAACCAACAGCACTTAGGATGCTAAGCTTTTGGTCGTCCTGGTCTGAATTTTTACTTTGAATTGAATATTTACTTAGTCAGTAGGCCTACGTGTATTAAGATTGTAAAACTTGTATTAGTTCATATGAAATGTAGCAATTGATGGACTAGTGTACAAGTATCTCCAAAAGGGTGTTTGTAGAAAGACAATGTGTAATGTTGAAATGACAGGTTTGTCAATGGGGTTTGGCTTGACTTTTGATTGGTAGTCACTTTAAGGAGTCATGGTAGAAGCCGTCAATTATTCATTATTTCCTTAAAATAACTACGTATTTTTCAGCGACTAGCAGGCAGGGGAGGCAGAGCCTCACCTGTCATACTCCAATGTAACGGAAAAAAAACTAAAGAAAAACTAAATAGTAATAATAATAAAATGTCTCCAGTGATCTGTGTTGTAAATGTGATTTATGTATGATTCCAATCGCTTTTTATAGTCAAAATCAGCAAATTTGCCGAGCTCCGCTACAACTACGGGTAGCGATGAGAAGTGAGGCAAGGACGAGCTCTGCCTCTCGTAAGCCCACAGTAACTGGCTGGAGCGTGGGCACTAATTTAACGCGGGCACTTATTTTGTGAGCGGTGAGGCACAGATGAGATCTGCCTCACTTCAGAATGCGTCACCCCACAGAAACTGTCTGGAAAGCGGGCCCTAAGCGCTCACTGTAGGTCACCAATGTAATGTTTGTAGATTCCTTTATTACATTTATCCTCGCCATCCATAGTCTCTAAATAACTTATTTCACGTACAGTGGCAGCCGGCCCATAGGGGCGCTACTGGCGCCGCCCCATAGGGGCGCTACTGGCGCCGCCCCACCTCTTCCCACATGACATTTTTTTTTTACATTTTTTTATTTAGGTAAATAGGTATTATATAATTGGTATCAGTAAAATGTATAATCTACAATAAAATATCATTTAAAATTGTGTTACGATGTCTAAAGTTACTGATAAGTCACATGTTTCCTGCCTGGCCTTGCCCGTGTATCATACCCTCTCTCGTCGTCTGGGCGCTAAGAGAGGAGCCCTCAACAAGTGCAGCAGCAGCCACTAGCAGCTGACTGTTGCTATCTGTAAACTATGCCGCCAAAACATAATTTCAGCCAATCAGCATAGTCAAATCTGATGGTCACAGGGCGCCTACATCAGCGCCCGGTGCCGTCTGTGAGTTGTTTGGACTCGTGTCCAAGGAGACAAAACAGGAAGCTGTCATTCACTCTGGAAGCTATCATTAGCAGCTAATGAAAACTCAGTTTTTGACATAAAAATGGAATTATGGATTATCAATACTTTTTTCAAAATGACAGACACATTGGATTAACCTATGGATTAACCTTCAACCGCGTTTTTCTCATTTTTGATCAGAATAACAGCAAAAGGTGAGCATATCTCCGTGTTTTGCTACCTAAAGCTACGTTGTGTGATGTCTGTATTTGCTTCCCCTGTCGCGAGTTCTGATCACTCAGTGATGATACTTATAGTTCTAGAATCTGTGGAATCTCAGCTTGTTGGCTAAGCTTGTTTGTGCATATCCGATAAGTATATCGATTGATTTATACCTAGAGTGTGTTAGAATTTTTTCGCTCAGGGCTCATTTAGACGCTTCTTGTGACACTTGTGTTTTGTTTCGGTAAACATGGTTCATATCATCAGTTAGCTGAGTTTCTTCCTTAAATGAGCAGGACACATGAATAGTTTATTACATTTTAAGAAGCCCTGAGACACAGTTTCGTGAGAAAAAAAACAGGGGGGAAAAGACCCTTAACAGGTTAAATGGGAATTAAATCATTTTAAGTCATTTCGAGTGTTCCCAAAGCCCCGGTGTTCTGCAGTTTATGTGGGCCGTACTGTTGCACAGTTTATGCTGTAGAAACTATAGATAAGGAGGACTTTTACAAAAAAGTAATAGAGATTGTTGTCCAGAAGGATAGCATGGACTTCATCTTCAAGTCAAGGTAAGACCACAATTGTAATGAAAATGGGATCTTACTAAGAAAGAACAATCCAATATTTAGATTTCGGGTATCCTTTTGTTGAACGGTCAGTTTAAAATGAATCGAAGCATCAGACTAAAAAAGCTTTTGAAAATAACCGAATATTTCGATTAAGGTCAAAATATAATATTTGTAAATCTGACTCTGAAAGAGTCAGTGCCTCACCAGCCATGAACCTCACCTCACTGGTATTTTTACACCACTGACAGAGGAAATGGAGACACGGTTGTGAGTTATTGTGTTGAGTTCATAAGCTTTTCTTTATTTCTTGAGAATTTTTTTATTAAGAAACGGTTCCTTTTCAACTCTAGGAAAGCTATTTGTTCATTATTAATATATTGGGATTTGTATTCAACTTTGATGTCAATTGGAATACTATGCTTTATTTTAGAAAGACACATTGCCGTCATTTTTGCATGTTTATCTCGTTGTTACACCAGCAATTGATTAAATAATGAATTACAAGTGTATTAATTGAACACGATTGTATCAACCTTTACAGGACTGTGGTGCTGATTGTGCCAAATTCCAGAAGAGTGAATTGGAGCACAAATTCAACAAGCGAGCCTTGGAGCGCCTTTACACTTCCAAAAACTCCTGGGGAAGAACTTATGGTGATCACAAGCGCCACCTGGAGTTCAGCCACGAGCAGTACAGGGAGCTGCAGAAGTATGCAGAGGAGGTGGGGATCTTTTTCACCGCCTCAGGGATGGACGAGGTAAGAAAGACAGTTTTGATGAAGTCTTTAAGACATTTTAATCAGATTTAAGTTTAATAATGACTTTTATTTTCTGTCTTTAGATGGCAGTGGAATTCCTCGATGAGATCAATGTGCCTTTCTTTAAAGTAGGCTCTGGAGACACCAACAACTTCCCCTATCTGAAGACGACTGCCGAGAAAGGTGAGACTGGACCTTTATATCTGGGGAAATGAATACATGTGAGATGTATTTAATGGTGAATACAATTTTACTATTACATGTAAGCCAGATCTAAAAAGATTAGATAAACTGAACATTTCTGCACATGCCTATCTTTGTAGAAATTAGTTAAAACTGGGATTAAAGTGAAACAAGCTTGAGTTCTGAACTACAGGGATTCCTGAAGGCATTTAGCCTTCTGCCCATGTTAGCTAAGATTTTTACCAAGCTTATGTTGTCTGTGTCAGGACGGCCCATGATAGTGTCCAGTGGGATGCAGAGCATGGAGACGATGCGTCGGGTCTACCAAACAGTGAAGGAGCACAACCCTAACTTTGCCATCCTGCAGTGCACCAGCGCCTACCCTCTGGAGGCTGAAGATGTCAACCTCAGAGTTCTAGCGGTGAGAAGAATTGATTTTACTATTAATAGTATTACTTTTATGAAACGGTTGGCACAAAACAACACATTATTAAATATATTTAAATCAGATTATATTACTGCGTTAAAGGTCCCATGTCATGGCCATTTCTACTGATCATAATTCCATTGTTGAGGTCTACTAAAATAGATTTATACTGTGCAATTTTCCTAACTCACATTGGTTTCTCATACAGCATCTCTGTATAGTATGTGTATTCACTCTCTGTCCTAAACGGCTGGTTGGAGCTCCTGCCCCCCCCCTCCCTGTGAGCCCAGTGTGCTCCAATTGGTCAGCTCGGCCACTCTGTTCTGATAAGTCAACCACCAGAGAGGCTCCGCCCATGTTTAAAACAGTGCTTTTTTTCGTCTATGAGCGGAACATCAGTCTTACAATGACGTCGGTACAGCCATATATGTTATACGCTAACTAACCAAACTGTACCTACAACTGTTGTTATTTAGGTGCACTTGTGGAAACTGCGCTATGATGCCTACCGAAGTGGAAAACGTCTGTTGCAAAGAAATTAGAAAGGTAGCCTAGCTGACTGTTACAACATTATGTAGACAGCTAGCTGAAAACACCAACAGTAGCACACAACATTATATGCCAAGATATACACCATACATACCCCACACCCTGCAGAACCTCCATAACATGTACAGATTCGATTATAGACCTTTTGAGGCGTAGAACGGAAGAAGAGCAAGTTATTTTTACCTGTAATAAACTACTACTGTGTTTGATGAAAAATCAAATCATGGTTTGCTATATATGAATGATATGTTATAGGAGCAAATAATATATATTATATATTATATTATTATTATATTATAGTATTTCCATCAAACTTTATTTGTCTAAATATACATATATACACTGTATATCATCCATTCCTCCCTAATAGAGTGGCAAAGTCCCTCCCCTTCCGGTGGACCTCCATGGGACCTTATTTCGTAAAAATTATGTATTGAAGTCAATGGAGAGAGAGAAAGATTATCTTTCGATCCTGTTTGAATTGTGCCATGAATTACACAGATGATGTTTGTCAATTGAAAAGATAATTTTGCAAGTCAAAAAAAAAAAAAGTGAAGTAACACATTTGTTTGTGTGAAATGCTCAATGAACTACATCTCTGGTCTCGCACAACAACACACGTCACCAAGATGGCCGTCACTACTGTCTTTTCAACAAAACGATTGACTACCCTCATTATCACCACAATGAAACGCGTCCAGAAGAATGTCATGCAAAGCTGCCTGCCTGCCTGCCTTCGATTCTCTCTGAACTGCCTGGTCTTTTTAATGTTTAATGTCAACCATTTGTGCAGATAGCATGAAGTAGAAAAGATTGGCGATCGCCGATGCTAGCGTTAGCATGTCTCCCCCGGGCTTAAATTGTGTATTATAGAATGATCACACCGGTGACAGGACTCTTCATGATTACTACTCTTACTATTTAACATTTTGGGTTACTTAATGTTACTTCATATTAAGGCTAATAAAAATGACAAGGCTGTAATGCTAACTAACGTGCTAGCTACTAGCTAGGTAGCTAACTTGATCCAGCCACTCCTTGTCCTTTCATCAGACGGGAAGCGAAAGAACGTGCAAGACCCATTGCTGGTATGATAACAACCTGGTACTAAGCACACAGGCATCTTGTTAAAGTTATCTTATCTTAGCCAGCGCCATATAGATAGATTCTGTCTATATGGCGCTGATCTTAGCTATCTCTTAGTGGAGGAAAACAATTGTGACGTCACTTACACGACTCTGGGATTTGTAGTCTTTCTAGTTGCATATTTTCATAGTCTTATATTTCAACAGTTTTACGACAAACTGTGACTTTTTGACATGGAAATAATTGTGTAAGATTGACAAACATCATAAGTGTAATTCATGGCACAATTCAAACGGGATCGAAAGATACGTTTTCTCTCTCCATTGACTTCAATACATTATTTTTCCGAAATAAGTTCCCATGGACGGGAAGTAGATTGGCGTGACTTCGCCACTCTATAGCCATTTTCAGCATCTTGTCTATCGCAGCTTTGTAAGCTGCTGCCGGTGTCAGTACCATATGTGTTCGCCCTACCATATGTGTTCGGCGTCCGTCGCTTACCAATGACGTCACGCATTGTGATTGGCTGTACGGTAATCGCACGCTGATTGGTGAAACTAGGGAAGCTGACTAGGGTATACCGGTGGATAACGGGTCACAACCGTAAGCGACCTGTTATCATTCAGGAAACGACAGCGAAGCATCTGGGGTGTTTTCTGGCATCTATTCTGAGAATGAACACAACATTCTCTTTACATCCGCGTTGCATGTCACATCTCCACATAACTGCTCACGTCACTGTCACTAGTATTTATGTATACATACTAGGGCTATATTCGTTTGTTGGAGTACTATTCTGGGTTTCAATTTCGTTATTCGTTTTATCCCCCTTTTTTTTCAAATTGAATTTATTGAAAACTCCAATATCAACGTAAGAGCTTGTGCCTCTTCGGGGGGTGCTAACACTTAACCATAAACGTTATTGTTTACTTTCTCCGTCTTTATATGTAGATATTACTTTTCTCCGTTAATCTCCGTCACGTTGTTTCCAAAGCATCAACAACTTCCTGTCAACTGCGCTAACTCTCCTTCAAAATAAAAGCATGTCCATAAATAGGAAGCCAAGCCAAATTACACTTAAGATATATACAACTGCAACGAAAGTAACAAACACAATGCGATATCCTTTTCAATTTCAAAGAACACAAATTGGGTTACATTAACAAATGACTATAAAACGACAATACTGTAGAATAACAAAATGAATGCTGTGAATACACCGAAATACGCGTGTTGAAGCGGTTCGCTACTGATTACTACTGACCGTACGGTAAATCACCCGGAGTATACTGTCTGAGTATTTCGTATGTGAATGCAGACATTCTCCTGCTATGAGATACATGTAAGGCCATCTGCTGACATTGGAGTTGATATATGGAAACGCTAGCAACTTAGTTAGCCCAGTTCGCACTGTGTCAATGGCTTAGCAGCCCGAAAAACGTTTACCCATTTAAACAGTCGTGGTAGATACCTTGTTTGTTTTAAACGTCATAAATACACATACAACAATGGATACTTACAGGTTGTGTACCCAAATCTCCCGCTGTTCCAAACAAAGTAGGAACAGCATCATCCTTCAGTGTCCTACGCTGTGCATAATCATATCCGGCATGAATCGCTGCAATGTTTGCGAAGCTTTGGTCCGTGAAATGCCGTGCACACAGTACAATACCGGCTCGAACATCTGAAGGAACAGTGTTAACAAGAAATGTCAACTACTGACTTTGTCGTGTTTCTGCCCTCGGAAAGGCATACATTGAAGATTTCCCCTCACAAGACAGGAAACGGACCCTCTTTGGCATGACTGGATACAGTTTTTAACTGAACCTGAGCTTCCAACAGTATATATGTTCGGCTGGCAGAGGGTGCGGCCATAGCTCTGGGCGTGGCTACTGGGTATCCCTACGTCACGATACCCAGGAAGAAAACATTGTAAAATGAGAAATCTCCAACGAGGCGTTAGATGAGATGTGTCTAAAGATAGAACAACAATATTCTGTTTTATCGTTAATGTCCTATAACATAATCTTCCTGTGCCAGAATAATGCACTTGAATGCATCAAAACTTTTTGATTGGCCGGCGTGACCCCATGTGTCGGGGCGTGGCTGGTGGGCAGTGGGCACTAGTTCGCTGACGTTGTCCGTGTCAACAGGAGTGACAGTCCGCACACACACAAGACCGCAATTATGGCAGAAGCAAAAAATCCCAAAATATATAATTTTTAGTCCGAGTGGGAGGATGATTATTTTTGTATATATTCCAATTCAAAGTCCATCTGTCTCATCTGCAATGCGAGCGTGGCTTTATCGAAGAAGGGTAATTTAGGAGCAGCATTTCAAAACAGTGCACAAACGCTACGAGACGGAATTCCCTCCTAATTCTGCCCTACGCTCCCAAAAGGTGAGGTGACCTGAAAGGACCGCTAAATGCACAGCAGTCCATTTTCACCAGGCCCAACAACATTACATTACATTGCATTTAGCTGACGCTTTTATCCAAAGCGACTTACAATAAGTACATTCGACCAGGAAGACACAACCTTGAAGAAAACAGAATCATATAAGAGCATCAGGTTTCAAAGAGCCAATCGTTTCAAGTGCTACTCAACTGGCTTTAGATAAGCCAGTCCTTTATTAGTATATAAGTGCTCTGTTAGCAGTTCTTTGTTAGTCATTCTATCGCTCGAAGTGGAGTCGAAAGAGATGAGTTTTCAGTCTGCGCCGGAAGGTGTGTAAGCTTTCTGCGGTCCTGATTTCAATGGGGAGCTCATTCCACAACAAGAGCAAGGCTGCTACCATAGCATCTTATCGTGTCAGTCACGTTCTTGCGAAACACATGAAGTCTTTCAAAGACGGCGAAGTTGTGAAAGAAGCATTCCTGGAGGCTGCCGGTGCACTTTTTGGGGATAGTAAAAATAACAGTAGCATTTCAACAGGTTTTTGATATAATAAAAACTCAAGTTAGATACCGTTATTAATCAGCCGTAAGTTTTAGTTTGTTTGAACTTATTCATTATAATTATTGTACAAAATGGTATAAGAATACAAACATTAAGATCTGTTCTGTTTAAATTGATTATAGTCTATTATCAATTCAGGTTAAGAAACCAGTGTTGCTTGCATCCTATTTTAAAGGCATTTCTTTTTATACTCTACTAAAATGCAACAAAAAAAGGGTTTGATTCTATTAATTTTGTCTTTTTTATTGCACTTTGGCAGCAGATTCCTGTAGCTTCAGATCTGAGTTGTCTTATAAGTAAGCCTAATTTATACTTTTGTAGCAACACTGTTTTTATATAATGGCAAAGAAAGGGTTCAGAGTCTTTTCTTTTTTTCCTGTGTCATATGTGGCGGCACTGTTCAATGTTTCTTGAAAACATTACCCACCGTAGGATGTGACGTGTGAATAAACTCCAACTCTGTATCAACAACACTGTTGTGAAACTTCAGTTAAATATTTGTATGTGTGTAGATTAGAAAGAGGTAAGATAAAGGATCTGCAGTATTTTATGAAGTATTCATCGTACAAAGGTCAGTTTGTAGAAGTGTGTATGTACCTGGCAGTAGGCTGTCAGTAATGGCTACGCCTCTCTATTTGGACTGGTAGATCTCGGCAGACTGGCAACTTTAAAAGTAGTTCTCGGTTCAAAAAAGGTTGGGCACCCCTGCCCTACAGGGTGTACTTTGAGGGTTTTTGACTCTGCAGACCGTTTACATGCATAAAAACCTTCATAACACACAAGGGGACGGGTAATAACCGGAAAAGCATGACATGGGACCTTTAAGAACTACTTTAAAAATGATTTATTTTCTCATCTCTCTCATATCTATATATATATATATATATATATATATATATATATATATATATATATATATATATATATATATATATATATATATATATTGATTATTGATCTTGAGTTGATGGTAAGCAGATGTTTTTACTTTTCTTGTCACTGTCATGCTATTTGTACAACATTGTTTCCAGTCTTAATGCTAAGCTAAGCTAACAATTTTTGTTAACCAAAATCAAAGATCAAAGATTTATGAGTGACATTTGTATCATTCACCACAGGAATACCAGAAGGAATTTCCAGATATTCCCATTGGGTATTCTGGCCACGAGTCTGGGATCAGTATTACACTTGCGGCCGTAGCTATGGGGGCAAAGGTCGTCGAGCGACATGTTACTTTGGATAAGACGTGGAAAGGAAGTGACCACGAAGCCTCGCTGGTGCCCAGTGAGCTGACCGAGTTGGTGTGCTCCATCCGACTGGTGGAGAGGGCCATGGGGACCGGCATCAAGACTATGTTACCCTGTGAGAAGCCGTGCCACGACAAGGTGAGTAATCGTCAAGAAAAGCACGCAAAATACACATTAAGGTGTCTATTTGCAACCATAGATTTCACTTAAATTAGCCAAAAGCTAGCATGAGATAAGGACATAATTGTATATTTAACATAGCATTTCATAAAAGTGATACAACATCTTTTGTCCTTTGAAGTATTTTCGGATTTATGGAGTAATAAAAAGACATATCCCAAATGTCCTCCGTTAAAAAAAAAAACATCTTATATGTTGACAAAATGAAACGGGCTATTTTCACCTGGCTATATTACATTTTTAGATTTGTGCTCTGGAAATGTATGCAAATTGTTAAATTCTTGAAAAGATAATTCCTCATTTGCATATTTAAAAAGAACATATCAGAAAACTTAATTTGGTAAAAAAGCATTTGTTTGTAAAACGACTGAGGTGTCTCCCTGTAGAAAAACATTGGAGATGTTACTTTTCATATTTTTCATATTTTTCCTTCAACCTTGGCCATGATAACAATAAGAGTGTTGTTCCTTGTCTTCCAGCTTGGTAAGTCTGTGGTGGCGAAGGTAAAGATCTCCAGGGGAACTGTCCTGACTCTGGACATGTTGACGGTGAAAGTGGCCGAGCCTATGGGCGTCGCTGCCGAGGACATCTTCCAGCTGGTCGGTAAGACCGTGAAGGAGGACATGGAGGAGGACGACAGCGTCTTGCCAGAGGTGGTGGAGGGTTACTGCAAGAAGAGGAAGTGCTGAGGATGGAAGATTTTGAAGTGGGTTGAAAGTGGCAATATAATCAATTTTATCTGGGGCTAATTCAAAAAGAGCTTGTGCAATGGTCAATTAGCTTATTGCTGCTGAGGTTCCTGACATGAAAGTGATGGACGATCAGTAACTACCTACAGTTTTAAAGCTTTTACATTTGTTAAAAGCTGCCTTTATATAATATACTATCTTTCTGGCTGAACAGGCTGTTATTTTACAAATGTTGCACTATAGTTTTAGCCCTCACTGAAGACATCAAATTAAGATTGAACACATGAAGCTCCCCATTTCACAACAGTATGAACAAAGACCCAGTTTGCCAAACATTAGGTGTATTTTTCTCGCAACAACTCAGTCATTTTAATTGTGTGATGTCAAGCAAAGTTTGTATTTGTACTCCTTCTTTAAGACTACTGGAGCCAGACACTAAACAAAACCAAAAGAAGAAATATGTACACATACGGGACACGGCTGAATTTCTTCTCTCAATATGAACCTTCTTTTGCTTCTTCAGTCTTTATGCTGACACCAACAACGCCTCTAATCACAGTTGCAAGATGTAGGATATTTACGCTTTACTTGACAACATCTGAGATCTATGATGTGCAGAAAATAAATAAATGTTGCCAGAACTTCCACCTTTTCCACTTTGGTTGTCTTTCAAATGTTGCTTTGATGCTCAGATCAGCTCTGTGCGTTCCACATTCATGCTGTACTCTCTTTGACATGATAGGTTTGTTTTATAGATGTGAAGTAATTATCTGGAAATTGGCATAGCCTGCTATAATTTGTGTATTGCGCAAAGTGTTTTAAAATCTAGACTGCAGATGGAAATTAGCCTCTATGGCTAATCTGGCACATTTTAAATGATGGACTCCGGTGCTCATGTTGATTAATGTGCATTGTCCCTCGTTAAATAAATAAATACAAATGTATTTGCATTTAATAGATCAGAGGATCTGTTAAAAGAGCTGTACACACAAAATGATGTCCTGAGATACATCGGCATTCAAAATATTCTCAAGATAATAATGTAAGCAAATAATAATTGCAAGAAGCAATATTTTTTTTATTAAGGGTGCACAACAACATCTGGTTCTAGTCTTGCAGTGTTCTCTCAGAGTATCTGACAAATTAAGGTCTGTTCCTATTTGTTAAATCACCCCTGATAAGAAATGTAATTGCAGTAACATCATTGTGGTCAACAACACTGAAATGGTCACAATTAACTATAAGCCATATTTGAACCTTTCAAAGTCTATAAAACTATAAGTTCTGTTTCAGCAGAGGCACCCCAATAAAATAATAGAGTCCTGTAATCTGATGTTCTGGATGTTGTTAGAAATTTGTAGGGACAACTGGTCCGCTTTCCAAATCTCTGCGCGTCCCTAACAAGCTGGTTATCATACAGGAAGGAATCCAGAACATACAAGTATCCGTTAAAAACAATAATCTATTTTAATGGTAATATAACAATGCAATACAATCAATACATTACCATACGAAACCATATCATATCATATGCGTAATGTCAGGAGTAGGCCTACTCCTGGCCCTTGTTCACGGGCCGCCACGACCTTCCGGTCCGGCGGCGCCAGAAGAGAGAGAGAGAGAGAGAGAACAAAAAGCTGAATAGGCTTTCATACCAATAGATACAGGAAGGGGTGGAGTTTACTCCACACACACACCCCCCCCCCCCACATTCCAGAGACTTCAGATGTGTCTTAAAGGATATTTCTTTGCTTCCAAAGATAACACAATTATTTCACCTCTCATATCTCCAACTTCTGGTTACACAAAATACAAAGTAATTAAACCCACACATATACTATTCAAGATATGTAGACTTCCCTGAAAACATGACATGCTAGCGATCTTCCCCCACCTAGCACCATGTCCTGCATAACACCTCCCCCACAGAGCAATAAAACCCTGTTTTACTAGCCCTTTGTTCATAGCCATTTTAGTCCTCACCTTTATGAAAGGATAAAACAGAGAAATCAATATAAAACACAAACACAAGTATTGTTTGAACAGTATTCACTTAACTGCTACTATTGATAATTACCAGAGAGACTCAAAGGACCTCTTTTAATATCTGGAAATTGCAACAAGACTTTCTGCCATTTCAAATGCAACACACTTCTTAAATATCAGATGCTGCAATCCCCCTTTTGCACTCTTCTAAAAGAGTGCAACTTACACAAGGCACTTGAAACATAACTATTGTCATTCCTCTCCAATATCATCAGAAACTGAGATCCAAAGTATTTGAAATCGTGAAGGAACAGAACATCACTTCCCATGGCAGTGAAGGAACCATGGGGGGGGCAGCTGAGTGCTAAGAAGCAGTCTCCTGGTGGTGAATCATCAGCCCGCCTGCCCGTGAATGGCTTCCTGGTGATACTGCTTCTACCCATCAGTGCTTAGATATTATCCCGCTGAAAAAATAAATACAGAATTCCAAAAAACTGTCCTCAAATGTCTTTCTATTATAAATGTAGATGAAATGTATATCCCCATAATGACCTAAACAATAAAGTCTATGGCTTTTACTTCTTTACCAGACTAGTTACATGATGTTGTTTAAATTACATTGTGTCTCATTACATTACTATGTTTTAGCTTTAACTGTAAATATGTTCTTTCTACATTTCAAACCTCAGTTACTTTAATACCTGTTGAAACATTACTCACAGGTCAGCTTCTTCAGTATTCCATTCTGGACTTACATCTCTCTGGTAGCCCCTTGGCCACTGATTCTTTATCTGTGTTACCTGCTATAACTCAATCAATATTAGAGACATGTCAACATTCATCAAACAGTGTCTTATCCCCAGATATGGAGCAGGTCAATTCTAAAACTGTCAATAAATGGTCAGATTGAACAATCGAATTGGGGCAGCCGGTTACTTTCAGTCCCTAAATGAAAAATGTACATTGTGAAGTTTACACTCCCCCTTTTTTACACATTATCTCATGTGTAAACAAAATCCTGTATGGGAAGAAAACCTTCAGGTCATAATGGATTATAAGACAATACCAAACATTTTTCCCAAATGTACATCCATCATTTCCACAGTAAACACTTCAGTGAAATGACGTGTTTCTCTCCATCTTTCAGTCCTAAAAGAAACAGAATCTTCATGTTTTAGTTTGAGTTTCACATTCTGCAAACCGCCACCTCCTGTGGGAGTGAAATATCATCAAGCAGATTAGAAACGGGTCACATGTGGGCGGTTTCCCCTTTTGTGCGATGTTAGGAAACCTCTCATTTCACACATTATTATCACACAAAAATAATGTGTTAGTCCAAAAACATGCTTGATTAGTCATTGTTTTAAATCATGCAGTTGCACTGATCAGATGCAGACATACACTCACTCACACTCACACTATCAGGTTGTAAAGTTAAGTTTGGTCAGGTACACCTCAGAGTCAGTCATTGACAGTGCCTTCCCAAGTTACCCTGTCGGTCAGGGTCAAAGGTCAGTTGGTCTCAGTCTTTTTGGCCATGTGTCGTGCCCTGCAGAGATGTTCCAGCACAGGCCAGCATCCTCCGTCTATAAAAATCTGTATATATGGAGCGCCATCATTTATTAATTCACAATTACAACTATAATGTTCAAGATATCTCCAAACCCTCATTGCCGTTTCCCACATTCCCTGAAAAGTGTCACCTCCTTAGAGTACTACTACTATTACTGCAATTCATTTACACCTAATTAGTATTAAAATGACTAATAGATCTATTTCAGAAACTTGTGTACATCACTATTATCTTGTGTCAAAACATTACTAGGATCTGTAAAGCTCTGCTATGTATTCCATAACTCATTCTATTAATTTATCTTCAATTCTGGTGCACTTAAAGAACCATGTTACCCTCTTTAACAGTGCGTGGAACCCTGGGTGTCCGAACATGCAACAATTACTCCCTATTTCATCAAGGATTTAAAAACAGAAGTCATTTCGTATGTCCATCCGAAAGCCCTCCTATGGTAATAACTATGCCACAATGGTGGAACCAGTACCTCAAATTGAAATACTATATTTTGTTTAGAACCAGCTTTCCCTTCAACATGACCTATATAAATAAATATTTGTCTGATCTTATAGAGCTGTTACTAAAACTCTCCCTTTGAACTGATCAATACTGTAACAAATTAAAACACTACCAAATTCACACACGAATAAAAAGTCTAGTGCATACTTCCTTCATGCCCCCCCCCCTTTTCTATCAGTGTGTTCACTTCACTTTAATAGTTCTCCTCTTTTCCGCTATTTTTTATTTACCAATTGACTAATTTATGGTCAATACATCTTCTTATCTTCACTTATTTATCAAGTCAGTCAATTCAAGTTCTTTACAATACATTAGTAGATACCTTGTGGAGTATTCACAATAACTAATCCCCTCTAGGATATGAAATCCATTCATCTTTAAGCAGATACTATTTCCTTATTTATCTTTTGTTCATGATAACAATGGTATAACAACCACACATTTGACCCATAGCTAGTTTCTATAACAAGATTAGTATGTGTGACATAATAATCAGATGTCTTGTTTGCTAACCAAGAATATTCAACTTTAATCTTTTCAGCATTCCAGACCATCATATAAACAAGCAGCCTCCTATCTAAACACTAAGCATTAAGGTTTCTACACCACCAACTGGGAAACTATTGCACAATTATGCTGTAAAATCATTGCATCCTTCCTCCAGAACAATCTGAGACAAGCATGTCTCAAGATCTTGTCATAATGAGCACAGTCAGTGATGCAGCTGTAGTCAGTGGCAGGGTCCCCAAAAAAGCTAGGACCGGCCCTGGTCAGTGGGCTCCAAGGAAACTCTCCCTGGCTTTGAGATGAGGGAAGGAATCACTTGGCAGACACACGTTGTCCTCTGTACGGCAGAAATCCCCCAAAACCGCAGTACCTCTTCACACCACTGTTGCCTTGACAACGAGGCACAAGCATAATGTCAATATCTCCTCAGAGATGCATTCTTTGCACACTTCTTCTGTTCGCAGTGAGCAACTCTTCACCAACACACTGATTCAGAGAACCCAAAAGGTGGTGCAGAACTATCCAATGTTGCTGTAATCACATTCAGCTACTGAGAGAAACTCAATTTAAATCTCTCTCCCAACGGGTTACACAATAAAACGGCTGAGTGTCTATATGGTCAGGAATGCTGAAACATGTGAATGTTAAAACAAATCAATGGCAGTAGTCTACCCAGATTCTTTACTCCATTAAAAGTAGTAAAACCACATTGTAAAATCTCTTTTGTCTAGTTGAAGTCCTGCTTACTTCATCTTTAAAATCTTCTTTAATTTGAAACCAAAAAAGGTCTTCCTTCTCCACCATGATCCTATCTCTACATCAAAGTCCATACAAACTGAGGAATGACAGTTCTCATAAAACACTATTCTTCCTTACTTCAGTTCTAAACCAAATGAGCCAAACAGGAAACCCCCTTTACCACTTGCTTATTCTATCTACTTGGTTAATTCTATTCATTTTCAAATTGTTTATCTAAGTTGTGTTACAAGCATGGTGAGGTTACAGAATACACAAATAACTGTATTCAATCCGCGCCGTATTTGAAAACTGTAATGACTTAAAATCAATATTTAAGGACGTAATATAAGTTAAATATATTATTAAGCTAATTACTATTTTATTGTGAAGGCATCTCTGGCGAACAGCGGCCTTTGGCTTTTATTGTGAAAGGCCGTTCCGGAACAGTGAGTTCGACTTCTAGAAACACGGCAAGTTAACAATCGTTCTAATGCATTAACTAAAGTCATGAAAGAGACAAGGAGGGGGAAGGCGTGTGGAAGCAAGCAATGAACTGAAAATGCCACCAATCCTCTGTTTTAACGTGATGGCGGACATTGAAAACCGAAGCGGGCATAAGCACCCCTGTCATATAAACATTAATAGATTCCTTCTGACTGACAAGCGTTCAAAAACCCTTCTGCTTATCACTTAGGCTACTACTTTTTGTTTTATTCATAACCTAAAAATACAATTGTGATGAATAGCTTGCTCTTGTACCATTACATTTACCAACATAAAACAAGGTCTTTACTAATCAACAATGACAACCAACAGACAGAACAATCAAGAAACAGATCAATACAACTCCTAAATAACATTACAATATATATTTCTCACAGTGAGTTCGTTATCTAATGTTTAACAAATTCTCATCTTTCTATGTGTAGTAAAATGATCAGTTAATGACGAATAGTACGAAATTCACAATGCAATGTTTCTTATTTATTTAAATGTACAAGCCTTTTCTTTAGCCCCCTGTTTGATTCCACTTCAAATCAATCTCTTAATCTGTTCCCATTGCTCCCGGTAACTCCCTGGAATTTCAGAATTGTCTTAACCATTCTGACGTTCCATATTCACTTCGCTTTTATTTATCTGACTTAATTAATATGTGTTCACTTGTATTAATATACTGGGCTATTGTCGTTGTTAACGCGCTTCCCCCCCCCCCCTTTCAGCCACTAGATGGCAGCAGCAGAGCACAAATGAGCTTCACTCTTCTGAGTGCATTGTCTGAGTTCCACAGACAATCGCTCACACAGGTATTTTAGGTAAAAATCACACAGATTTATTCCCCGTACAGTTCGTCCAGCTTGATAATGTGATGTGTATTTCAACAGACAAGCAAGACCGCGAATGATGAACCCAGGTCTTAGCGAGCCCTTTATCACACGTTAGCTTTTCAAATTAAGTTTACAGACAAAGGGAAACGAGAGCCGGTCCCGTCACAATTTCGGTGAGGTTTGCGTTTCTTTCCCCTCGATTGAACATATAACAGACCGCTGGCACTTAGCTTTTAGCCTTAGTCTGCTATTTAACCCCAGTTTTAAACGGCGACCCGATCTAAAATATCGAGTTTCCAGGTTTTGTCGTGCAGGAATATAACCTTGCAACCCACAAACTGCACCGTTTCCACGCCACTCAGGAATAAGTATACCTGAGGTCCACGCCAAACTGCTCTATTTTACGTTACGCCGGACTTTCTGTCTACCTTGCGATCAACGTTCACGTGTTGTATGTAACTTTCCTAACATAGTAAAATATGCATTGTATATTCCATTTAAACTTCAAAAACACTGTGAAACGCCTACAGACAATCCTAAAGTTTTACCTTATTTGTAGTTGCAGGGCCCTGCTGATTGTCTGAGATGTCTAAAAGTGTTTGTTCCCGACCCATTCCGGTCTTCCGGATTCTTCCACAGCCTTGTTTACCAGGCACGTCGGGTCACCATTTGTTAGAAATGTGTAGGGACAACTGGTCCGCATTCCAAATCTCCGCGCGTCCCTAACAAGCTGGTTATCATACAGGAAGGAATCCAGAACATACAAGTATCCGTTAAAACAATAATCTATTTTAATGGTAATATAACAATGCAATACAATCAATACATTACCATACAAAACCATATCATATCATATGCGTAATGCCAGGAGTAGGCCTACTCCTGGCCCTTGTTCACGGGCCGCCACGACCTTCCGGTCCGGCGGCGCCAGAAGAGAGAGGCAGAACAAAAATCTGAATAGGCTTTCATACCAATAGATACAGGAAGGGGTGGAGTTTACTCAGCCTCCACACACCCCCCCCCCCCCCCCCCCCCCCCACATTCCAGAGACCTCAGATGTGTCTTAAAGGATATTTCTTTGCTTCCAAAGATAACACAAATATTTCACCTCTCATATCTCCAACTTCTGGTTACACAAAATACAAAGTAATTAAACCCACACATATACTATTCAAGATATGTAGACTTCCCTGAAAACATGACATGCTAGCGATCTTCCCCCACCTAGCACCATGTCCTGCATAACACCTCCCCCACTGAGCAAGAAAACCCTGTTTTACTAGCCCTTTGTTCATAGCCATTTTAGTCCTCACATTTATGAAAGGATGAAACAGATAAATCAATATAAAACACAAACACAAGTATTGTTTGAACAGTATTCACTTAACTGCTACTATTGATAATTACCAGAGAGACTCAAGGGACCTCTTTTAATATCTGGAAATTGCAACAAGACTTTCTGCCATTTCAAATGTAACACACTTCTTAAATATCAGATGCTGCAATGTGGATCAGTCGACTGAGTCTGACGCTGTTTTAGTGTAAACATCATCTGTAGATGTAGGAGCCTGTTTGTTATTGCAGGTGTTAATGTTAAATATACTAAACGTTGTATTAAACCAAACACAAATTGAACAATGCTAGAATCTAGCATCTTCTCTTAGGAGCTACAGTAGATGCTTTACTTACAAACAAACAGCCTCTCGGTTTACGAACTTAGTTGGTAAGAATGACACTAAAGTATTGAGTTGAAGCTTCTCTGACAACAGAATCACAAAATACTGGATGGTAACCTACTGCTATGTGTTTTAGATCTCTAGCACCAAGTTAACATTTTAATTATGTCATCCAAGACAAACTTGCGAGTTGTACAACAAATTAGCTAATGTTCTCCTTGAACCTCCAGATGGAGCTGTTGGAAAGTTGGATTTACCAAAGCAACATGTTCAACCAGTCTGTTACAGAATCCAAGTTTTGTTAGTCCATTTGTGTTGGATAAGTGAGAAGTGTTTTAAGGAACTGTCATTCTGTCAATTAATGTCCAAATATAACAAGAATAGCTCCACATCTTTTCACAAACAATGACAGTTGAGCAACAAGTCACTGAACTAATGTCTGCTGGACTGCGAGTCATCCTGCTCTCTGTATGTAAGGATCAGAGGATGTCTCCAAGATTATGAGAAGTTGTCTCTCAAGCCTTTCAAGGTTGTATGGTCTGCATGGGTGGATTATGATGATCATCACCACAGATTAACCATAGATCTTAAAACTTCAACAACTGAGAGACATCAGCCTGCCAAACTTTCACCGCCAGGCTGGTGGAGGAACACTTCCTCCATCTTAACTACAAAATGTTTCAGCCTTAAGAGGAAACGGGTGTGATCCCCCTCACTGAGCTTCAGTTGGGTGCTCAACCTAGAACACCAACAACCAAAACAGCAAAGTGTTTGTCAGCTGTGCTCTCTTTGTACCAAATTTGATTGAGAATCTAATGTATCTGTGAGGGAAATATTTTGTTGTGTGTTTGTACCAAAAAGCATTTTGTGTTTCACATAGGTCTGCCATAACTTAGAGCAGGGGGTTAAAGGTTTAAAGGGTTAAAGGTTCCGCTTTCCTGTTGGGGGACTGTGACTAACTGCCAGAGGACTTTAACAGACTGTCTTTGTCTCTGAATCCATGTGTTTTTGTGATTATCGATCAGAAGACGCGCGAAATAGAGGCTCCTCCTTGATTATCTGTGTAGATTTGCGCTGTGTTTCTGTGTAATCTTCAGTGTTGGCTGGGGAATCACATGATGAAGTCGTGTGAGAACCCTGCCAATGCTCCCGGCCGTGGCTCTCAATAAACTCAGGTGTTTGATATAAAGCGGACTCCAGCCTCCATTCCTTCCATCTACATTGCTGAAAAGAAAATCTCTCTCACAGATTGGCGTCGCGAACAGGACACCAACAGATTTTCGGATGCTGGTGAGTACATTTCTATTTTGAGATTGACTCGCCAGCGTTTGAGATCAACGGTGTATTAAAATTACCTGAGAGAACTGAGCTGCTGCATTTTTTTTTGGGTTTCTCTACTCATTTACATCTGGAGGCTAATCTATAACCTCAGGAATCGGTGTCAAGGGGATATTGTCCTGGCCGATTTCCCCGTGTTTGTTGCTGGGACAGGTGTCTACGAGCAAACGCGGTTTATGTGAAAACTATGAGAATATTTGGGGCTAATGATAACCTAGGAATATCGAATTTCATCGATCTCCTCTGTGTGTGCTTCTTGGAATTAACTCACCAGGCAATTACACACAACAAATATTCAGAGAAACTTTTGAGAGATGCACCAGCAAAGTGGATTTTCTGAATTAGAAGCAATGTCGCAAGATTTGTATTTAAACAAATCGCCGAATTTAGGCATTTCTGCTGAGGTGCCGATTCTCCGCCCCCTGGGGAGAGCTGCACGTAGAAAAAAGGAGCATACAGCATTATCCGCGATTATTGACACTTTTGAACTAAAGAAAGTGCTCAATGTGTGGTTTGAGAATGTTGTATGAATTGCTGAATTTGGCTGTGTTTGCGCAAGATTTGTATTTAAACAAATCGCCGAATTTAGGAGTTTTCAGAGGATAAATAGCATTTCTGCTGAGGTGCCGATTCTCTGCCCCCTGGGGAGAGCTGCACGTAGAAAAAAGGAGCATACAGCATTATCCGCGATTATTGACGCTTTTGAACTAAAGAAAGTGCCCAATGTGTGGTTTGAGAATGTTGTATGAATTGCTGAATTTGGCTGTGTTTGCAGATACACGAGAATTATGAGGATAGAGGGCTCATAATTAGTGGCCCCTCTGAAAGTCTCCCTAATTCGGATTAAAATAGGCTGGAAGAGTTTTTGTCAGGCTGAGTTGTTGAGAGTTTTTATGTTTGTTTGTCTAACTGCAGTGTTTGTTTGTATAATGGTTTCGTGTTTGTTTGTCTACCCGCCGTCTTGTGCATGCGTTGTAACAACTCATAATGAATCAGTCCACAGCCAGGGTAAAATGAACTAAAACTTCAGTTATTTCACCAAAATTAAATGACTTGAGAGAAATAAAACAATAATGTAAAGATGAAAAGCTCAAACAGCTCAATGTTGTATTATTTGTTTCATTTATTCTTAAATCTATGTATTATATGGTAATAATGAATAATAAAAAAAAACGTAATGTATTGAACACATTCCAAAACAAAGAAGATAAGACAGAACCAGACTCAGACATGAGGACTGGCTTATCTATAGCCAGTTGAGAAGCACTTGAGGTGCTTGGCTCTGTGAGGCCTGATGTACTTATAGGGTTCTGTTTTCTTCAAGGTTGTGTCTTCCTAGTCGAATGTACTTAAGGTAAGTCGCTTTGGATAAAAGCGTCAGCTAAATGCAATGTAGTCAGACAGTAATTGAGACTTTTGCGCTGTTGCTGCAAAATGAAAACCTTGTTGATTGTCTGTTTCCAACTGGCCACTGGAATCAGATAATTGATATACGTTGAAGTTCAATTACAGTTTAAATATAGTTTAATATTCTTTATTAAACTGTTTCAAATTATTTCTAGTACAATTGGTCTATACAGACATTACTACAATCCTAATAGTTGTCAAATACTGAGCTTATGAACAATAGAGTAAAGGTCGCTGGTTAAGCCAGGGATCAATATACTTGTTGAGGTTTTATTGTGCACATAATAAATGTGTTTAAACGAATTGAGCAATTTTTAAGGAGTATAATGTTGCAATTTTTAAGATAAGTAATTGCAGTTCAAAGGTAGATGTTTTTTTCTCCTTCTCTCGTTCACGAGCACACAAAATAAATCATAAACATTTCCAAATCCGAACAGACAGAGAAGTAAACTAAACTATTTTGCTCTTCATTTTTAAATGGGATTTTCCGCTACATAACAGAAGACTTAATACAGGACTTAAAGAACGTTTTAAAGACAAGTCATGGAGAGGTTTGCATTTTGGACGGAATCTCCCCTTTCCTCTGCTCCTAAAATCCTGCACCCGAGGTCAATCACAGGCGTGACCTTTGGAGGGGCAGAGAATCTGAGCAAGACCACAGAGCGACCATTGGGGGTTTTATGGCCTAAAGGCACAAAGAGGAACATCTGGCTACCCCCAACCAAACAAACACACACACACACACACACACACACACACACACACACACACACACACACACACACACACACACACACACACACACACACACACACACACACACACACACACACACACACACACACACACACACACCACACACACACACACACACACACACACGTGTAAGTGATTTACAGTTACTAAATCAGCCTACTATCACCTAAAGAACATATCTAGGATTAAAGACTAATGTCACAGCAGGATTTGAAAAAAAAAACAAAAAAAAAAAAAAAAACTTGTCCATGCTTTTATCTTCAGTAGACTGGACACTGAAATGGTGTCTTCACAGGTCTCACAAAAAAAAAATATATATTAGAAAGCTGCAGCAGATTCAGAACGCTGCTGCTCGAGTCCTCACTGACACTAAGAAAGTGGATCACATCACTCCTGTTCTGAAGTCTTTACACTGGCTTCCTGTGTGTCAAAGAATAGATTTCAAAATACTGCTGCTGGTTTATAAAGCACTGAATGGTTTAGGCCCAAAATACATTTCTGACCTCCTGCTAAATGATGAACCATCCAGATCTCTCAGGTCTTCAGGGACTGGTCAGCTTTCTGTCCCCAGAGTCAGAACTAAACATGGAGAAGCAGCGTTCAGTTATTATGCTTTTAATTGAACTAGTCATATCTTAGACCGCACTGTAACTTTTATCCATGTACTTTTCCTTTTAATGTTAAATTGAACTATTCATATTTTAGACCGCACTGTAACTTGTATCCATGTATTTGTCCTTTTAATGCTTATTTTATTAGCTTTTCTTTTAATGCTTAATGTCTTTCATTTTTTTGTAAGGCACTTTCAATTGCCTTGCGTTGAAAGGTGCTATATACATCTGATGGAGATGGATAGAGGCATTTATTTTAATTGTAGCAGTCAGTTTGTGGTTCTGGCAGCATTGTTGAGCATTTTTCATAGATGTGTTTTCATGCCTCTGGGTAAGGCTTAGTCTTTCTATCTGTATAGCCACTGGTGTAACTAAGTTCATAAAGTCAACAGGTACTATACTTGAGCACTATTTTGAGATACTTGTACTTTATTTGAGTATTTAAATGTTTTGCCACTTTATTCTTCTACTTCTACAGTTCAGAGGTACATGGTGTATTTCTACTCCGCTACATGTATTTCATACCTTTTAGTTACTTTACGGATCTGGATGAATGATGTGAAATCTAATCAAGTGTTAAATCAGACTTTAGTTCCACCTGGAGTAAATCCACCAGCTACCCTGCAGTCTACAAAGTACTTCAGACTAGCTGCACCTTCACCAGCTTTGAGAACACTTTGATGATAAATCATTATAAAACACATCATATATATTATTCTGAAATGGACCAATCTGCACAACGACTGTCGCTATTTCCACTATATTTTGATGAGAATACTTTTCTACTTTCACTTGAGTAACATTTTTAATGCAGTACTCTTGCTGTAACATAGTATGCATACACTCTGGTACTTCTACTCAAGAACAAGCGGCTGCAGATTGTCACGTAGTGATCGTCTTCTTAAATAGGACATCTTTGATAATAGATTCTGGCCTATCAGAATCGAGGTGGCGGCGTGGTGTTGTTGCAGGAAGTCCCGACGGAGAATAATTTTGCGGTAACACATCTCGATATACATTGATACAACATTACGTGTTGATAGAACTCATCACATAATGAAATAGGACCCCACGGTTTGATGATTGATAGGTGTGGGCTGTCTTCCATTTTTCACACACAGGACAGTGGGGGATATCCACCCTTATCCACAAATGTAAAGTAGTTCACACAGCCTTTTTTCCTCTGTGAGGAGCAGCAGGTTCAGCTTCATTTAAATATGTCGTGTAGTAATAGATGGACTTATTTTTTCATCTCAAGAGAATGTGTATTTTATGTTAGTATTTCAAAAAAAAATCCCCCCAGACAGCGCCGCTGCGGGGTTGGGTTTTCAGCATGTCAATTTTGTCACACAAATGTGCCTTTTATTTCATACAGTTCCATTTGGATTGAGACAGGGAAATAATCCAAACCTCATGCGTGGCGTTTCACCGTCAAGGGGGCGATATAGCCATCTGTATGTCAAATATGTCTTATATGTCTTAAATGACATGATGAATTGGAAATGGGGGACCCTGATGTAAACAAGACGAAAGTCTTTCTCTGGTCTGCATCCCCTTGACAATTGTATTTTTTGAGCTGTACTGTACCCAATATACAAGCTGTTAATAAACTTTTCAATCAATCAATCAATATGTAATTACATTTCAAATACTGATTTGAGCCCCACCACTGTATGAGTTAGCCCTACCATAGATTACCCAAAAAAAAAAAAAAAATACTCAGGAGCTGATACGTCAATTAATTGCTTATCATGACAGGCACACAATAAAACAGTGGAAACAAACATGTGTTTGACTTTCATTAGTGAATGACACTGTGTGCCCTTTTATAGTCTGAGTCCAATATTGTGCATTTATATATATATATTATATACATATCCTACATATATGCTAAGGTCCCGCTACTGACACGATAGCAGTCATTTCGTGCGCATGTGTGTAATTAAACCCATGATATCGAAATCTCAATCCAGCCAGGTACCCAGAGTTGGCAACCTTGCCCATGCCCCAAATAATATTTGTATTGCAGATCTACATGAATCACACAAACGACCTAGTTTGGATTCAAAAGGTGACAAGTTTGCATACCTGCTTGTCATCCATTTCATTACAGAGCTGGGAAAATGGTGTATTGATTAGATTCTGATCCGTGCAAGTCCTATTTTAACTGACTTTAGTTTCTAATATTAATGATAATTTGATTTCATCCCATAAGTAATTATTTAAATTAACTCAACATTTCACATGATGGATTAGTGTTCCACATTTCCCCACTAATTTCTTTTATGATTGAGCCACTGGTAAAGAGAGACATTGATGATCCTGTGTTCCGTTTGTTGTCTATGGCTTCGGACGGCTTCACTAAAAGTCACCCAGCTCTGCCCTACTACAGACCGGCTGAGTGCAGTCACAGAGATGCTATGGCTGCGCTACATGACATTAATGGTCTGGTCCGAGAATGGACACCATTCCCTGCTCACAGAGACAATGACATTCCTCAAACTGAACTTTACAGCCGTTGATACTGTCTCACGTGGGTCTGCTCCCCCCCACCGAGCCATGAACTGAAAGCTTGACGTCTGCTCTGAACACTTGGAAGCCTCCCTGTCACACCAGCTCCAAACCCTTGGGTCAGTCAGATGAGTCAAACGGCTTCACTTGGGCACAGGGGTCAGAAATATGATTCTCGTTACCACAGAGTGGGTTTGTTTGTTTTTTAAGGCTATCCATACTGCTATGCAGAGGATGCCTGCAGGTTGGCAAGCTGTGAAAAGCCCCTACCATTTTTAGTATAGGCCTGTTGTCAGGGGCCTGTTACTGTCTACTACATATATTCACATTATATAGACCATGAGGCTGCACGGAGCTTAGGCTAAAAATACAACCATTCTGTTCTGCTCTAAAGATTCAATTTATAGATTCTATATCAAAATAGTTTGTTCTTATTGTTTCCAATGATAACGTCACCTTAAGTGGAGGGATGCAAACCTGTTTTCAAATGTAAGGTTTTGAATTTGTTTGACATTTCTCAGTATAGACACCCTCAGACGCCCACTATCATTCATGCTATGCCTTCAGTGGTGACTCAGATGTTTAGGGGGTTGAAGCTGTTCCTCCCAAATCAGAGATGCTTTGTTTTTTTGTTTTGTTTTTTCAACAAAGGTGTGCATTTCCTGCATAATATATGGTTCTCACAATTGTTTTTGTTAGTTGTGCACAGCTGATACTGAGTTTTCTCGACTGATGGATTATGACCTCTACCATGCTTACATGGACTTCTATGTTTTATTTCATATCTAACTGAAGTAAGAGAGAATAGAGAGAGATGTGGAGGAGAGAATAGAAAGAGAGAATAGAGAGAGAGAATAGAGAGAGATGTGGAAGAAAGAATAGAGAGATGAGGATAAGAGAGAGAATAGAAAGAGAGAATAGAGAGAGAGAATAGAGAGAGATGTGGAGGAGAGAATAGAGAGATGAGGATAAGAGAGGGATAGGAAAGAGAGAAGAGTTATTTGCAAGTTGCGTGCTGATACTGAGTTTTCTCGATTAATAGCTTATAGACGATACCATGGTTAAATAGACTCCTACGTTGTTATTACATTATGTGACATATGTAAGAAAAGGGAGGGGAGAGTCAATTATATTTGAGTAATTGATCTCATATTGAAACATTCATTTCTCAAACCTATGTTTATGGAAGAGGAAATGTACTTCTGATAAACTAATCTTTTATCAAACGGTAAATGGTGAATTAATATAATATTTAGAATAATTGAGAACGGGTTATATCCACAGGGACTAGCTCACATTTAACTTAAAATAACATTTCTCTGCTTTGGACTGATGAGTATATGATTCTTGCATGTTAAATGACTAACACAAACCTTACATGTATGCATGTGCATGTGTCAGGAAGGCTCCCAAATAATTCTGAGGGGCCTATCCTATTTTTGTAATTGAATGATAATGTGCTAATCCATTACTTTGAGTTGTCTGCACCCAGGAAAACATCTCTATGAAGTGTTAACCCAATCACTAGGACAGCTCTGAAGGTCAAGGGTCAGAGAGAGAGGGTCACACCCTCTGGCTGCAGAGAGCACCCCCAGCCACGGGCAAGGAGGCACGAGGTCGTTCGAGATGAGAGGATTCTAATCTTCAACTTTCTGATGGGATGGGATGCTTCTTCATCTTACTGCTCGGGGGGGGGGGCAAACAGACAACTCTGCAGGACGAGCGATGGCTTCAGAGGCTCCATGGTTCTTGGAAGGGCAGATTTCTTCCTAACCTCTCCCATCACGGGGGGTGGCATCTGGAGGTGCCTCTTGGAATAGGCTCTGCTCTCAAGCAGATAGCAGAAGGAATGCAGGCAGATGAGCCTCTGGTTCACTGGGAGATCATAAAGTGCTCACTGAATGAGCCACAAAAAGCAGAGCAATTGGGGGGTTTGAAATATGGTGCTCTGGGGAAGAAGAGTTTTGAGCCAATCAGCACCTCAGTGCTAATCTACAGTATCAGGATGCCTTCACACACCAGACATTCTGTGTCATAAAGAGAGGAGGAGAACGAGTCAGGAGGACATATTCTTCCAACTCTTGTACAAAGATAACATTTGAATTGAATGACCATATGATTACAGATGTACAATTAATGATTGTTTTTATATTTCCGATGAACAGATATGTGTTACATAGTGGTGACAAATATATCTTGTCAGATCAGATTACACTTTCACACTAAACAAATAAATTAATTGTCAGATCAGATTACACTTTCACACTAAACAAAATAAATTAATTGATATTTTCAGATTGATAATGTATTGAACAATAAGATATTTCTAATATTATAACAGACAATGTTACTATCCTTAATCATTACCAGGTAAAATGTACAACGAGGAAACCAGATTACCAGGTTCCCAATCCAGGTGCTACTGCATGCTACATTTAGATAGAAAAACAAATGTTCTATCCACTCCACTTAAATACTCAGCAGGTGATGTAGATTTTTCAAAAAGGCCTTAAATCACTCCTTTTAAACGAACTAAAACTAATTCTGCAGCAAGTTTAATGTTAGACTACGCACATGAACACAATATTAGCAACTGTTTGCTGTGCCAAAATATGCCAGAATCTATGCATTCTCCCATGTTTAGCCCAATTCCTTTCACGAAAGCTGGTTTAGTGAGCTGAACATAGCATCCAGAATTAGCGAGGAGGCTGAGGATTGGTACAACTTTTCCCCACAGACTCTGAGCAATCTTAACAGTACGAGGGCCTAGTCTCTCTCATTGTTGATACAGTAAATACAATTACCTGCCTGACGGTTTCAAACGAATAGATATTTTGACTTTTCTTTCCTCAGGTTGTTGAAATAAAATGCCTAACTTTTCCTTTTCAGATTTTTGAACAAATGTATTTGAATAAAATGTATGTAGTAAAGTGCCTTACTCTTGAATAAGTGTATTGAAGTAAACGAAAAGTAATGCTAAAGATTGAGGACACTGTACCTTTACAGATTACAGATTGATTGATTCATCACTGTGAATTTATACCTTAACTGTGAATTTTTAACTGAATCCCTATTGATTCTGATTTTATACCTCAATTGGATTTCTTATAATCCTACATTCTAATTGTGTTTTAATAAGTAATTACCTTAAAGTAAATCTTTAAAGATGTAAGCTGAATTTGAATTTGTGTTTGATGAATGAGATTAACTGAGGGATAAATGATAAAAGATCTTGTTTTTTGAAACATATATTTTACTATTATATTTTTGTATTGCATGTGTTATTATTGTGCTTTTTGACAAAAGAAATCAAACACTGAAGAAAGATGATTTTTCTATTATGGTTGTCTGTATCAACCATTGTGATTGGCTGTTCCAATCTTATTCTGCTTTTGATGTGATTAATGTAATGAGGAATCCACCCAACTCTGAGGACGTTTTATTTGATTCAAGTAGTGACTGAAAATATTCTTAGACTAATGTTAATTGGTTATCAATGAATTGATAAAAGCGTGGATCTGTGAGGGAAATATTTTGTTGTGTGTTTGTACCAAAAAGCATTTTGTGTTTCACATAGGTCTGCCATAACTTAGAGCAGGGGGTTAAAGGTTTAAAGGGTTAAAGGTTCCGCTTTCCTGTTGGGGGACTGTGACTAACTGCCAGAGGACTTTAACAGACTGTCTTTGTCTCTGAATCCATGTGTTTTTGTGATTATCGATCAGAAGACGCGCGAAATAGAGGCTCCTCCTTGATTATCTGTGTAGATTTGCGCTGTGTTTCTGTGTAATCTTCAGTGTTGGCTGGGGAATCACATGATGAAGTCGTGTGAGAACCCTGCCAATGCTCCCGGCCGTGGCTCTCAATAAACTCAGGTGTTTGATATAAAGCGGACTCCAGCCTCCATTCCTTCCATCTACATTGCTGAAAAGAAAATCTCTCTCACAGTATCCACTTCTGTGTGCATAGAAGTTAAAGTCTGAAAGTGAAACTTATTTCCTATTGTCAAATGTATTGTATTTCAAGAAAGCAGCAAGGAGGGTTTTTCAAATATTCAGCAATACCAATGAAAGTAGTTTCAACAATTAATGAAGGTTACCACTCAAATATCCTTAACGTTGTTGTTCCCTTTTGTGGCAACTATGGCGATGAGCTGTAACTGCAAGTGTTGCGAAGGTGACTTTTCCTGAGATCTCGCTCATTTGGCAGTAGATCGTCACTTGGAGACATTAAATAAATATTTCAGAGATTAATACTTTAAAACAAATATAAACATTCCTATAATATCCATGTCGGGACTCACAGGTTTAATGATGAGAGTAAGCTTGGCATACTTTTTTCTCGTATGTTTTCTTGGTACGACTTTACAATAAGACTACCCTTATAAAGGATTCATAAAGGGTTTATAATTAGGCTATTAATTAGGTTGTAAACACTTTATTAATCATTAAGAACCATTTATAACACAACACACAAGGGGACGGGTAATAACCGGAAAAGCATGTCATGGGACATTTAATAAAACTTAAACAAATTATAAATGGTAGTAACTCATTAATAAATGGGAATGTGTTTTACACTTTACTTATTAATTAGGTTGTGGACACTTTATAAATCATTAAAATCTGTTATAAGACATGAGATAAACAGGGCATCTGTGACCGGTTGCTTGCCAAATAGTGAGCCCATATGTATCTGTACTGCTAAGCCTTATATTGGCTACTTAGCTTACTTCTTCTTCTTTATCAGCCAGCATCCTTGGTATCTGGTGTTTTTCTATTGTTATGTGGATGCTAAAACACTGTCTGCAATAAGATCCAAAAAAGCATTAAACTGTTCAAAACACTTACCTCGGTTTTTTGTGATTGTAAGCTCAGCCGCAAAACAACAAAGTCATAAAAGCGTGTACATTTTCAAATAGATTAGAGTCCAGTTCTGTTTCGTGAGTAATAAGTGTTACAGTGAACACGCATTCACAATAACAGCGCTCTCATCCATCTTAATGGAGCAAGGCCCTGATTAATGTTATGAATTACACCTGTTTACTGTAAGTACATGTCAAAATGGCTGCTGTGAAAAGGGCCTTCAAAAGATGGCGTACGCCAGTTTCTAAGCAATGTTTGCGATATATAAAAAACAAACTTGGTGGGGAAATGTGCGGTCCTCCACGCAAAAAAACGGGAGAGACGAGAAACTGCGACACTGTTGGTAGAAGGAAGAATGGAGAGAAATATGTGAAATATATATTACCTCTCATGTATCATTATGAAGAATTAATTTGAAAACATTGATTGAAGCCAATCTTTAAATTATTAAACAAACGCCTGTTTGAGACTCCTTAGTGCACACAAAAACTTAACTTTGAGCAATAAATATATACGGATATGTTATTGAAAACCACCTTGAATATGTTGTCTTAATGCTATGACATGTATTCTCATAAATGATGCGGTATGCAGAAGGACAGAATTACGTCTAAACTGAGGCGGTTTTGTATTTCTCTAGGTTGTATAGATACGAGCATGGTTTTATATACTATCATGTTTAATCGTGTTTTATGCCGTTAGCTAAGACTTGATAAGTCGCTCATAAAACACAGGAGGTATGGAAACTAAGAACACCATATATTTGGTAGATTTGGCAGCTGATATTACACAATATTTGTTTTATGTAATTTAAGTGGTGGATAGAGTTGCTGCAGGGGGGTTGAGACCATAGGTTGAGACACACAGGCTGCAGTAGAGACGCTGCACACAGCTGATTGACAGCTGGAACACAAACCACCAAATAACAAAATAAACATTAATTGACTCCACTCCTCAGGGATCTCCCGGACCTCCTTTCTTACAGTTTCTCATCATGGGGAGGTCTCCTGTCCCCGGCACAAACACACTGACACACTGCCTGAGGAAGGTTATGTGTATTTTGTCATTAACTTCTTTCGGACCACTTATTTATTTATTTTGGTGACGATCCGACCTTCATGCTGCTACCCCTGGTTCAAACTGCATCCACCAAACAATGTGATGTGTCTCCACCTTCCCAAAATAGCCATCATAACTGCAGATATGCAGTGTTTTATAAATCGGAAAATGTCTGTGCGTATTTATTTGCTTTGTCCTATACTTAAGCAACCTTCGCACATGAACCCTACGCAAGGCTTTATAAATGAGGCCCCTGCGCGTATCTTGACCTTTTTTTTTTGCCTTGGCCTTTCCTCTCTCTGTTAGCATGTTGTTATGAAGCCATGTGTCAGTCTGAGACTGTTGTCAGGCAATAAAGAAGTTCACGCTAGCTAAATTAGCTATGTTTGCTTTGTGTGCTTCTATGTAAAATGGAAAAAGCTACCAAAATTATGAAAAATGTAATGTTAAATATGCCACCCTTATCTCTGTAAACTGCATGCTGGACAGTAGTTAATGTCCAGTTAATGTAGTTAATGCTACCAACATTAACTACAGCAGGAGTGATTAGCATACATTAGATACATTATTGTTGTTCTTTTCTATTCATAGACTCATTATATAGATCTTACGGATTACCTGGGCCCTCCCCGCTCACAGGCTCTCTCTCGAGCTCATATATAATTTAGCAGCTATTTCAGGCACAAGCTTTAGCCAGTAAGCTGTTGTTGATCCCATCTTCACAGAGGAACATGAATATCTTTCACTTTTTGCTGCCAGTCCCACCAATGAAAATGACTTAAAAAATGAGCCACTAAAGAAATCGAATAACAGATTGGAAATTGATGTCTAATGCAAAATCTGGTTTTCAACTATACCTGTCTAGCCAATCGTGCGAATGTTTGTGTATTGTAGTATCTAGGCTACATCTTTTGTACTCCAGCTTGCTAAATGTTCCCCCCCTATCAGATCCTTTTTTTTATAAGAGAATCATGAACTTAACCTGAAACAGATTTCAAAGAGTTCCTCTGCATGCAAAGGGACTTATTTTTCTACAGGCAATGTACCTTAACCCGAAGGAGGGTTAGGTTAGCTTGGTTGGTTATGTAATCAGTTTAGCCTTGTCAGGAATTTACCTAGCCCTTAATATAGCAGCTACAGCCGAATACAGAAGGTCAAACACCTCTGTCCCAAATCAAGTGTCGCTTAGGCCGTGGCATTGCCTCGTTATTTTACAGTGTACAAATATAAAGACAGTACCTCTTTAGTGAGAATACCAAATCAAAGTAACTTTTGCACAGTTTGGATTTTCTCTTTTGTGAATTTATATTTATCTTTGTAAGATAGTCCCAGAGAGTCCAGACACCAATGTATCCTCCTGTTATCAGAAAGTAACAAACCTACTGTAAGCGTTTTGCATGTGAGGGAAAGTTAGCGGCCCTCTCCATTAAGTATGCTCCTGTTTAATTAGGTAAGAAGATATGAACAGTAGGAGGTGAGAACCGATAGGTAGGTCTGGTTGGATTACAGCCCAGCAGCGTTCGTTGGTTTACATGGCCCTGTCACCCCCCCTACTCTCCCCTTTGCTACTTGCCTTTTCTGTATTATGAATGCATTTTTTTTTTTAAATAAGTAGGGCTACGGTGAGGGTAGTAGACTTAAGTGATGGATTTAAAACAAAAATAATACGCCAGTGAAGTTAAATTCTTTGTCTCATTCGACTTTTATAAAAGTACGTCGTATACGTACATACTTGTAGCACATATCCTCTCTTCTCGCTCTCTCGCGTGCGTACGTACGCACGCACGCACGCACGCACGCACGCACGCACGCACGCACGCACGCACGCACACACACACACACACACACACACACACACACACACACACACACACACACACACACACACACACACACACACACACACACACACACACACACACACACACACACATACCATGTATACATCACTTCAGGGGACATTACATTGACTTACATGCATTTCCTGGAGACTTATCCTAACCTTAACCATAACCAACACATGCCTAACCCTAACCCTAACCCTTACCCTTACCCTTAACCTTACCCTAACCCTAATCCTAAACCTAACCAAGTCTTCACCCTAAAATTAATGATTCCTCCAATTTGTCCCCATAAGGGAGGCGAGTGACTGTGTAAACAGATTTAGGTCTCCACAAGTATAGTAATGCTAGGCCACACACACACACACACACACACACACACACACACACACACACACACACACACACACACACACACACACACACACACACACACACACACACACACACACACACACACACACACACACACACACACACACACACACACACACACACACACACACACACACACACACACACACACACACACACACACACACACACACACACACACACACACACACACACACACACACACACACACACACACACACACACACACACACACACACACACACACACACACACACACACACACACACACACACACACACACACACACACACACACACACACACACACACACACACACACAGCTACATAACAGAATAAGTCACTTCATTTGAACTCACCTTCTGGTGGATTCTGAAGCTTACAGTTCTCTTGTGTAAAGCCTGACCTGACTTGAAGTGCATGCGCACAGACACACACTCACACTCAATTTTGTTTCAAGTTCATATTTGTAAATACAAATACAAATTTAAAGGTTGGGTAGGTAATTTTGGAGAAACCAGCTTGAGTGCGCTAGAATTTGAAAATACACAGCCGGAAAATATCTGCCACTTCCTTACAGAGCCCCTCCTCCAACACACACGAACGCGCACATGACCAATGAGGGCACGAGATAAGTTTGTGCACAGATGGAAGGCTGACAGGCAGGTAGGCCATCCAGTTACTTTAGCCGGGCCGGCTAAAATGATTGGTCATACTTTTTACAGTACTACGGCTTCCACAGATGACATTTTTTATGGATTTTTTGTCAAAGCACTTCAGATATTCATTGCTATCAGGATGTTAAGAGTATTCCATGTAATATAACAAGAAGTGTATCTCGAGCCGGTTTCTCAAAGTTACCTACCCCACCTTTAAATAATGAGAGAAAATCGGTGCAGCTACCAATAAATGTAAGCACAAAAACAAAACATGGACGTGCATTTAAAAATGTCTTTTGTCCTATTTCTTTCAACCGTTTGACACTATGTTTGAAAATGTATCAGCTCTAGTACATTCAAATATCATGCTGCATCCCCTCTGAAATGTACTAGTAGAGTGTTAGTATGTCACAAAGTAATTGGGATCATTTTCAAGTAGCCTACTTTGTGCACAGCACTATTATCCTACTGCAGGCTTCAGCCTAATCTAGCTATTAACTCGCTGTGTAATACCCATTCACTTGGGTGTGGGGATGGGAGGAAATCATACCTGACGCTAGGGGGAGTGGGGAAAGGATTGATAGATGGCGGCGCCTATATCCTCGTTCTGGGAAAGGAGAGGGAGAAGTCAAGGAGGGGAGAGGTGGATGAGGTGATAACCTGAAGAAGGACAGGAGAGAGGCAGTATCAGAGGGGGGAGGAACATTGTGAGGGGGAGGAGCCCTTGGTCCCTTGGCTTTTGATCTGGCAGCTTGGAGCCCCACCTGGGCTGAGGGAGAGAATCTCACTGAGGATTTAGTGTTGGGACCTTCAGACTGAACTCTGAGCTCTCAGGACTTTTCTCCTCTGGGATTCAATTCATGGGAATATTCCCTCACAGTCTCTGAGACTTGGCTACCTGCTGGAGTCCTTCCTGCTGCCTGAAGATTTCCAAGTGAGGTATGAGAAAAATGTGTGTTTGTGTGCTCTTTGTGTGTTGCTGTATTATGACTTTGCTCTAATGATAGCATGCTGTATTATGTCCCTATGGAGCCAACATTTACCCTTAAATGCTGCTTTAAAGGCAACATTTGAAAAGACTTACTAGATGTTTTACCTTGGTGAATTGGTGTTTTATAGGATAATAACAATGGGCATTGTTTAGGATGTGTTATATAGTTTCATTATTCGGATTTGTCTAAGTGCAATTGTGTGAGCATTTCATTTATTTGTGTCTCTCATATTCCCTTATAATTTAGTTGGTGTCTACTTTTTGACTTTGTGCAACAGCATCAGTGTGCAGGTCCTGAGGCTAATCTAAGTATATCTTCTCAGGGATTAAATAGCTTTCTAATGAGCTTTCACTAATGTCCAAGCTTCTCTTAAAGGAGAGATCTCACTGCTGGTTCTCAAGAAGGCCACAGCACTTTAACAGAATTGCTGCTAATAATAATGATACTATCAACTGTTATAATACATTCACTTCAAACTGTAAATTCAGTAAGTAGAATTTTAGCTTTTAAAAAGGCTATATTTCTTTAATTCATTCAATTCAAGAGTACATTTATAACTGCCTAACAACAATAACTTGATCAGAAATGATTAGGAGCCTTACCATACATTAAATAAAATGAAAATCCTCGAATGACAGCAGCAGACACAAATATAGATCTCACATTTCACGTAAGCCCAGTGGCATTATATCGAGTTGTCTATAAAATAGGCATTTCAAATATAATTTAAAAAGGTTTATTTTTACTGAAGCACATTTTTTGTTGTAGCAATCAATGGGAGGGCTCCCTTGAACTACGTTATACACGTTAGTTCAACATAACGCACACCATCTTATGAATCATATGTTCTGCATGTGAAACCTTTATCAATAAAGTAATTAGTCAGCCACAGTTGTGCAATATCTCCCATATAACGGACAGCAGCATCAAACATAATGTGTATATACAATGTAATGTAATAATGTTTTTGATTTTACACACAGTTTTTTCTTATTATTTGACTGTGTCCCCTTGCATTAATACGATGTATTTTTTGCTCTGATTTGCAGCGCGTAATATGAGGAAGCCTTTTAATGGGCTGGATCCTGGAATCAGACTTCAGGGCTTCCATTGTGTTTAGACCAGGAAGCAGCATGCGAACAAATCGGTGAGTGTCGAGGCCTGTCAAACTCCCGCCCTCGTAGCAACCAGCTACACCAACCCAGCTTTGGGGGGGATTCCATACACTTCCTGCTTTGCCGGACAACCTGCGCCAAACACCATGGAATTCCTGCTTCCCATGAGAAGTCGAGACAGGATGGCTTCCCCTGGCTGCGAGCCTCTTCTGGACCCTCCCAGCAGCTGCACCAGGCACCAATACCATTGTGTCAAAAGAAAGCTGCGCCCCGGACGGATTCTTGGCTTCATCATCAGTATGGTGGCGGTCTGCACATTCTGTTCATGGAGTGCCTTGTCGCTGGTCACAACGGTGGCAAACGAGCTAGAATCGTCCGCTGAAGGCTCGGCAGAGGCGGCAGGGCCCCAAAGAACTCTTCTTCAGTACCACAACCACACAGCCAAGCCAGAAGACACGCCGGTTGCCATGCGGTTATCTACAGAAGATATGAATCACGGGGACTATCCAACGGATTACTTCAGCGTGGAGGACAGACGTCAGGGCTATGTGGCTTTTCATATGTTTGGCATGTTGTACATGTTTATAGCATTAGCCATTGTCTGTGATGAGTTCTTTGTTCCAGCGCTCACTGTCATCACAGAAAAGCTGCAGATATCCGATGATGTTGCAGGAGCCACCTTCATGGCGGCAGGTGGCTCAGCTCCAGAGCTCTTCACTTCTGTCATAGGAGTCTTTGTCTCCCACAGTAACGTGGGTATCGGTACCATTGTGGGCTCTGCCGTCTTTAATATCCTGTTTGTGATCGGGATGTGCGCCGTGTTTTCCAGAGAGGTGCTGCACCTCACCTGGTGGCCTCTGTTTAGAGACGTCTCGTTCTATATCATCGGCCTGCTCATGCTCATCTGTTTCTTTTTGGATAATCAAATCACAGTGAGAGAAAGTATCAGTCTGCTGATGTGCTACACCTGCTATGTGACATTCATGAAGTTCAATGCCAAAATAGAATTTGTCATCAAGACTTTACTGGGCAGCAACCAGGTGGATGAGCTTGAGACTGCACCAAAGGTAAGCCTTAATCCATCCATCCATCCATCCATCCATCCATCCATCCATCCATCCATCCATCCATCCATCCATCCATCCATCCATCCATCCATCCACCAATCCCTCCCCCCATCCATCCATCCCTCCCTCCATCCATCCATCCATCCATACCTCCACCCATCCCTCCCTCCCTCCCTCCATCTATCCATCCATCCATCTATCCCTCCATCCATCCATCCATCCCTCCCTCCATCCATCCATCCATCCCTCCATCCATCCATCCATCCCTCCATCCATCCATCCATCCCTCCCTCCATCCATCCATCCCTCCATCCATCCATCCATCCATCCATCAATCCCTCCATCCATCCATCCATCCATCCATCCCTCCATCCACCCATCCATCCATCCCTCCCTCCCTCCCTCCATCCATCCATCCATCTTCCCCTATTCTTAGTGTTGGATACCACTACATCTACTAGAGGAAATATGCATCTTTCAAGTGTTTCTTTAAGTCGACAGGGTTATACAAATGTTTGGGAAGAAACCTTACTGTTTTTCTGTCAGTTTCTCTTTACTGAAATCTGGGCATCTTTTCAATACCTGGGGAAAAATAGGTCAACCAGTCATGGCTGCTGACACTGGGAATATACGTGCTCCTGTTGTGGGAAGCAAATAGGGTGTCAAACAGACTACCCCTCTGTAAGGATTTAAAGATTTCTATTAACCTGCCACTTGTGCATCTTGGACAGTTTCAGATGCAGAACCAGAATTCAGAATCTTGGTGCTGACTAATTCTAGGAACAGGCCTCGTCTACTGTCATATTAATACTTATATTAATAATTATAATAATTACTAATGTAACAGTCTGTTAAATGTTCTGACTTTAACTGGGTTTTGATCCAGTTTTCAGTCTTATTCCCATCAACCATCAAGTGAAGATGGCCACTCTTTCTCTGAGTCTTCTGTCACAATCTTCACAGACACATTTCGATGCCATTGAACATTAAAAAGCATGCAAAGGAAAGCAGGTTTTTATTCACGTACGTTATAATTGTACACATGGAAAAAACAATGCAAAATAGCCAAAAATCACACTCATACATATTTTCGTTTTTAAATTCACTTCCAGGATTGATTCATTTCAAGTTATGGTTTTGTGTGCATCTTTTTAAGTCCAAGATTCAATCACACACATTGTTAGATTACATATTTTCATAATACCCTATATATTCAAGACAGTTAATAAAATAGACCGACATTTGAGAGAGGGTTGAGATTAAACTCAAAGCACATTCTGTATGGAGAGGGAACAGCCTAATTAGTCCAGAAATCCTTGTAGCATCTCTTAAACCTCATCAGCGAGCTCCCTCCTTCAGCTCCCCTTGACTTTGTCCTGACATTAGAGTGAAGTGGTCTCTTTAGTCTTTAAGAAGGTCGTTGCTGTTGTTTGTCCCCTATTTCAGCTCATTAAACATCATTATGTTTTGGAAGAGCACCAGTGATTATGTATCCAAACATGGGTTACTCATGGATCTTATAACAGCTGCAGTCCACCACAGTTTTATAATAGGCAGCAATAATTAGCCATGAGAAAATATTTGAATTAATTAACAATGTCATAGTGTTTCTTTCTCTGAAAGGCTGACTAATTCTTACAGTAAGTTGATCTAATGACAACACACTTACACAAACATCGATCACAGTGCAATCACTTAATCAATCACTTGATGTGAGCAAGGAGAACATGACGGGAATGTGTGTTTTGGGAATAGCTTGGATTGCACTTTGGGCTGTTTGTTCCTGATTCAAGAAAGAGTGGGGAAATGATGATACAAAATGGTTCAACTCACACACCCACAGATAAACTGAAGAGGTTTTTTGTTTTTCACATTTGTCTCTCCGTGTTTTCCTGTCTGTGCGTGCAGTTGGAGGCAGATGTGTTGCTCTCTGATGTTGTTATCACATACGGCTCTCAGGTGACAAAATTACTAAAAACTGCAGTAGGCTGTTCTTAGAGCAGCTTGCCCTTAGCGTAGACGGACATCACCCATCACCAGTTCTTCGGGGGCGTATACAGCGAGTGCACATTATCTGGCTTTTGTTGGTCCCGAAACATTATCAACAGATTATTATGTATTTCAGATAGTGTGAAGTGAAATGTTGAAAGAAACAAATTCTACAACACTGGATGAAAACACTTCTTAGAAGGGGACAACTATTTTAATGGTAGGGATCCAGGCCAGGAGAAGTTCAAGCTTTCAGGGAAAGATGAGCTTATGATCACCAGGACACAAGATGGTCCAATCTAATTGAAATCTCCTTCCCTTAAATGCTTAGGTCGCTGTCAACAAAAGAAATGATGCCCCAGAAGCATGACCTTTTTTATATCAAGCAGTCACTTATATATAATATGAATATTTGGCTTCTGTAGTCTTTTTTCTATAATAGATTGGTAATAGCTAATTTAGCACCTCTCCCCCTGGCTTTCAGTAGTATCTGTACTGTGAAATATATTTATCCAGTTTTCTATTTGATGATTTTCTTTAAACGTGAGCATAGTATTTTTGGGTGCTCGTCAGTTTTGTTAAGGTCTGTTTGATATGTGTGCCCTTCTGTGAATCAGCTGTACTTCAGGCCACCTCACTTCAACCCAAGAACAGCTTTTCTCATTCTGCCGTCCGGCCCTCATGTGTTGGTAGCTGCTTAATAATCCCCCAAGGTTAATGCCTTTTAATCCCATTAGAGCCGCTAACAATAGTCAAATGCTCCCAGGGGGAGCAAGAATCAGCAGATCACTGAGAGCAAAACGACTGCCGGCTCTCTCCTCAGCCTGCGGTAGTGCTCATAACTGTAGTCTGGTTTTCAGTTTGAGCAAAGTTATAGATGTATTGTTTTATTTTCAAAAGACATAGAGTGTGTCTGAGTAGACAGAGAGAGAAAATGTCCGAGGGTTTTTCTTGGTGATGGCACTAAAGAGGACAATCCCCTCTGATCCCCTTATTAACATGCTTACCTGCGGTGACGACAGCAAACATACAGCCCCGGACATTGAGTCTCTGCATCTGCAACTTCATAATCAATTAAACGTAACATTTACTTCCATAATAATCTGTCCAAAGAAGGATGCTGTAATTATCAATAGTTATTACTTCTCATGTTATAAGTGTAGCTTTATTGCTGCCCATAAGTGAAGGTTTTTTAATATTCATTGCTTAAAATTTAGATTGTTTTATCAGATGGATTTTCAAACTTTTACATAAAAATGCTTCTATAAATGATGAGTTGTTCTGTTGAGCCAGGCAATTAATGCTTACTTATTCAAGTAGAATTTCTCCCTAATTTATGTTTTAAATGAGAAGTCATGTAGCTAAATAGTTTTTATATTTAACAAACAAAATGGTTGGTATTTGCTGGCTGATGAGAAATGAAACAGCGTGGTGACCTGTGAAGGTTAGTGCGGGACTTCACACGCAGGCTTGAAAAGTACCAGTCTAAAAGTAGTGATTAATCCTGGCTAAATCCCACAGCTCGGACAGTCAGGTGTACACTGGAGGTGGGGGGGTGGTGGTGTTGAGAGAGGGAAAGAGAGCAAGTCAGGAAGGAAAATGTGAATTTGAGTAGTGATCTGATGGTGCCTCAGTCTTTCCAGGGAGGACTATTAGGATTAAAGTGAAGTTTGGTGTAAATCTCTAGGATTTCCGACTCTTTCGGTGTCTGGACTTGAGATAAGACCACTGAACTGAAATAGCAGCTCAGTCAAAGGTTACAAATCAGCTAAGCTTGAGGCTTTCATGTTCTTCTTCTTCTCCTTAACAGATCATCTTTAGGTCTCAAAAGCCATACTTTATGACTTGAACAATCCCTGATCTGCATGCAGTAACTCTTTACTTGCTCAGATTCATAGATTGAACTACTTAAACGATATGCTTAAGTAGTCATTAACATCGTTTAGATGACTATCATGCAAAATGACCCAAAAGAGAAGGTTTTAATGAATTATTTAAATGGGTAATATTGTAATGAAGCCTCACCATCTACAACTGGTATAAAGTGTACATGTACAAAATATAAATGCTAGCTGGAGCAAAACATTATAATTCTCTATAACTGATAGGTAAATGACTACATGCAGCTTCATAATCAATGCAATTTGTCAATACGAGCAATGTATTTGCAAAATATGTTTTAGCAGTCTTGCAGGAACTATACTGTTTAGTGTATTGTTATCTACTGTTCAGGTCTGGCGAGTTTACTAGCTGCAGGCTGGTTATACCATAGGTAGGCCTACACAGTATTTGACTTTATTCTTGCAACCTGCTACAAGAACCTAACGTTTTTTAGGCGATTAATCATGGCTGTATCCTGTAGGAAAGTTATGTCACACAACACATCCGCAGCGGAGTGACTACCAGCTTCTCAAAATAGGACAGAGTATGTCATGCAGTATGAAAACATGTTACAAAAGACAGCACCAAACTAAATCCAGTTTCAATGTCAGCAGGTTCTGCAGAAGGTTATAAGGAGCCCTTTGAGCAGACAAGTGTCTCCAACTTCTTCCTTTAAATGACTTATTTACTGTTCAATATGTTTCTATTCATTTTATTAATAAAGAAAACCAACTCCTTCATCTTTGTGAAAAGAAACCAGGTTTACTTTAAGGTTGATTAAGAAATGTTCTCATGTGTTTAGTTGGTTTTGTGTAAAAGGTGAATCCTACAGTATGTGCATAGAGTGTTTAACGAAAATCATGAACAGCAGCCAAATCTGGATTGGACAAACATGTAACACATTATAGAAGTGAAACTATAAGAAAACTATCTTTAGCCTTGCTTTAGCTGCCGTAACAGCAGCAGGTGTCTTGTCAGATGCAAGCTAAAGGGATTATCTGCTCAAACTCTGTGGCCTCCATTATGTAAACGCGTCAACAACGAAACCCTCCACCTCCCTCCGTGTGTCGTTGGTCATTGTTTGTGTTTGTGCTTTTGAAAGAGTCAGGTCAGCTACATCTTAAGGTTTTGGCTGTCTTTATGTGACATGTCTCCTTATGATGGGAATTGGGCAGTGTATCAATAGACAGGAAGCAGTGACATCTGCTGTGTGATGTAATTATTTGTGTAAGCTACCTCTGTATCAAGTTTAGCACTACATAAGTGTAAATATAAGGCACACAAGGATAAATAACCCCAGAATAAATAGTGCAGTTTTGGTTATTTGAAAATATCTGGCACTGTAAATATCCACACAAACCTGTCCTATTGGAATAAGAACAAAGACATTACTTTTCTTGATTATGTCCAGTAATTATATATTTCTTGAAAATAACCTCTGATCATCAGTCAAATAAAAAATGGTCTGGACTCAATGGTAAAAGAATCAAAATAGAAGTATGAGTTGAGCCATTGATTACGTGTTACAGTGTACTCCTGCCCCTCTCTCACGGAGCAAACATTCATATTTGATTCATGCCCTTCTTAACATACAATAAAAGCTTCTTTACTGGGCGTGTCTTTAGAACAACATGATATATTTGTCCAGGGCAGAATGTCAATGTGGTGACAAGACACTTGCATGGTGAATGGTTGTAAGGTGACAGAGAACAGCTTGTGCAAACATCCTTATTGAACTGTTCAAACAAAGATTACAATAACCTTTGATTACAAGATATCTACCCACACAGTCTTAAATTCCCATCTGTTTTTTTAATATTTCCAAATCCCTGATTCCCAAACCAGACCCTCCCCATGCTGACACCTCTGTGCTCTCACACAACACCACCACAGACTCCTGTCCCAGCCAGTGGACTCTGTGTGTGTTGTGTGTGTATGTGTGTTTCTTCACTGTACGTGGTGACACCACTGTGCTGTATATGTCCTCTGAAGAAATGGCTGGGTTGAAATTATCTAAGTCATCCTGTGTGTGTGTGTGTGTGTGTGTGTGTGTGTGTGTGTGTGTGTGTGTGTGTGTGTGTGTGTGTGTGTGTGTGTGTGTGTGTGTGTGTGTTCACATGTGTGTGTGCTTGTGTAGAATCCTAGTTTTTGTGTCCGAAAAAGACCCCATACCTTTTGCACTGTTTCGCTCTCTCTGTAAGTAAGAGGTCCTTTAGAGTTACTGTTATGATATTGTTCCTAAAAAGGAGTTTATGTGTGTTTCCGTTGTTCCATCACTGTTTACTGAACATCTGACAAGTGATCAGGATGTAAGGTGTTGAAGACATTCAGTTTCAAGTTAGCTTAACACATCTGTGTTTATTCTGGTTCATTTAAAGGTTGGGTAGGTAATTTTGGAGAAACCAGCTTGAGTGCGCTAGAATTTGAAAATATACAGCCGGGAAAAATCTGCCACTTCCTTACAGAGCCCCTCCTCCAACACACACGAACGCGCACATGACCAATGAGGGCACGAGATAAGTTTGTACACAGATGGAAGGCTGACAGGCAGGTAGGCCATCCAGTTACTTTAGAGGGGCCGGCTAAAATGATTGGTCGTGCTTTTTACAGTACTACGGCTTCCACAGATGACATTTTTTAATGAGTTTTTTGTCAAAGCACTTCAGATATTCATTGCTATCGGGATGTTAAGAGCATTCCATGGAATATAACAAAAAGTGTATCTCGAGCCGGTTTCTCAAACTGACCTACCCCTCCTTTAACTGCACTGCCACTATTGTATTTTTTACATCTATCCCTATGCTTTGATATTTTCTGCTGACCCTAAAGTATTGGACACCCCTCCCCGCTTATACTGTATATTGTTTTCTTTCCGTGTGTCTTTAAAGGTGAATGCACCTGTCAATGATGAGAACAAGCTGACGGTGAGTTTGTGTTTAAACTTCTCTGTCTGGTTCGGGTCATACTATTATTATGTAAATGTTATTAATGTGTCGTAATCAGTCGTGACACATTTTATAGTAAAGCGGTTTCTAGACATATTTTTAAATATACATATTTTACAGTCATTCACAGAATATATATTCATCGTTTCTCTCTGTATTTATTTTGGTATTTGTACAGGCCAAACCGAGGCTGCAGAGGGAGGGAAGCTGTGCTTCTTTACACAACTCACTGATGAGGAACAGTATCTTTCAGCTCATGATACACACACTCGACCCTCTCAGCGACGAAGGTAAGGGTAAGACTTAAAAATGCACGACACACACATACATACTGAAATGCAATATGATCTCTCGAAAAAAATAAAATGTCAAAATCAGAGGATGCGCTACAATTGAATTGACATTGTATTCATAAATAAACAGCTTTAGTGAAGATTATGATTAAGACAAGGTTCGGTTGAAGGGAATATACTGTCTATGGAATGTCTTCATTTGTCTAACCACTTTTCACTTTTCTCTTTACCTCTTTCCTATTAAAAATAGTCCCAGCTGTGGAAATACACCCACCATTTCACAAAGCATGTATTAACAAAAATACATTTTAAATGTTCAGCAGAGCAAGCTGGACTGACTGAGTCTCCTTCCATTGAATTAGGGCGTTTCAAAGAGAAAGCATCAATCCTTCACAAAATGGCCAAGCAGAAGTGTAAAGAAGATGCTGTCACTGCTAACGGTGTAGGTGAGTAACAGCGACGTATGAATCTGTGTTCCTCAGACTGAATGAATGGACACTGACGGTGAGAGGAGTGTTCTTCCAGCATCATTTCCTCTTGCACTTTTTATTTTGGTACACATTTTCGATATATTTAATCAGTGTGGTAGTTTCCTGCCAAATATGCCCAAATATAATAATAGATAGCTTTGACTGAAAATGTATCATTTTATCATCAAAAGTTATATCTTTGTCCATTATTTGCTCATGTATTCATGTTTTAACAGAAAGTTGTGGATTATTTTATGCAATATAAATGGTCAAATACCGTCAATAGAAACCACATGTACTCCCAATAAATTATCTGATACTTAAGCTCTGTTCCTTTTTCTCTTCCTTTTCTTTCCTCCAGCCGATAAAAACATCCCAAACAGTTCAAACGTTGCAGTGGAAGTCACACCGCCCAGTAACGGTGTTGCAGGAGGAGAAGAAGAAGAAGAAGAAGAAGAAGAAGAAGAAGTATGGCTGAATGTTATATTGAAATATGATTACATATTTAAATAACTATAAACACAGTTGATGTGAAGTAACAAACTCCTTCTTCAGGGTGATCAAGGTGATGACGATGAACAGCCTCTGAGCCTGGCCTGGCCCGACACCAACAGGAAACGTATCACCTACCTGGTTATCCTGCCCATCATCCTGCCACTGTGGCTCACACTGCCCGACGTCAGGAGAGAGGTGACACCACACACACATGAGCACACACACAAACAATGAAAATCATGTTTATGTGTGTACACGTATGTAAGAGCAACTCATGATGCAATCATTTATTTTAAATCTCACATCCACACGACATACTTGCATAATGTTAATTTAGATACAGAACTGTTCCACTGCTGTGTTGACAATTTCGTTTAATTTTGAAGCATGAGAACATGTAAAAACACTAATCTAGTAGGAATGCACGATTACAAATGTTTGACGATGACAAAATGCCAATATTTTCCAAGTCATTTTGGCCAAATGCAGATGGCAAAACCAATATACACAAACAAATGTTTTATATAAGAAAACCACTTTAATTTAGGTTACATATATTCATGACCTGCTCAATAAATATGAGAGCTGCAGCAGGTTCCAGTAATGCTTTTTTGTTGTCGTTTTTCTTTACCTCTTGGGCTATACATTTGCATCCAAATGCTTTATTATGACCTTATATTAGGTGTGAAGTATATCGAGGGGGGGGGGGGGGTAATTGTTGAGTGTGCGGTAGGTAAACTGAACTTTTTTTTTTCTTGTTGTCTCAGGCCTCGGCCAGATTCTTCCCTGTCACTTTCATCGGTGCCATTTCTTGGATTGCTTTCTTCTCCTACCTGATGGTGTGGTGGGCTCACCAGGTACGTTCTCTCTATTTGTCTCTCCTACAACAACTCTCTCCTTTTCCTGAGGCCTTTCTTATGAGTCAGTGCAGCATTCAGGGTGTTGAATGTGTGACCACGGCAGCTAATCCCAGCTAATCCGCCTTGATCCACAGCCAGATCAACCTGTACTGCTCTATTTTAACAGCGCAGATGCAAAGACGGGCCTGAAGCATGAGGTCGTGTTGTATGCAAGGTCACTGAGGAGACGCACGTGACATTTCTGTGCCAATAAATGCAGAGTGCGGTCGGCATTAATGTTAAATATCTGTTGGATAGAATAATGAATATCACAAGTCAGTTTATTTATTATGAGGTTACATTTAATTAAATGTATCACTAAACAGTAATGTTTAAGACTCCATGATGATGCCCTTATTTATGATATAAATACAGTTGTCATGAACGGGAAAATAAGCTCCAGAACACAAAATATGTTTTTTTAAACAAGCTGCTTACATCTGAATTTCTGCTGCAAAGTTGGGCATTTTAACATAGTGGTCCGTGGAAACTGACACCCTTTTGGAGCCAGCCTCAAGTGCCCATTTTATAACTTCAGTTTTTAGCACATCCAAGTTCAATCTTCAACCCCGGAGGTAACCGCCTAGTCTGACATTTTTTCAGGAAAAACCAGCAACACAGTAACAAGAATCTTTGGACCAACATGAAAATGATGCAGTTTTTGTAACTGTGCAGCTGCAACTTGTTCTTCCTTTCAGGTTGGAGAAACGTTCTGGATTACGGAGGAGATAATGGGACTGACTATACTAGCAGCCGGCACTTCAATCCCGGACCTGATCACCAGTGTGATTGTGGCGCGGAAAGGCCTGGGTGACATGGCCGTGTCCAGCTCTGTCGGCTCCAACATCTTTGATATCACTGTGGGGTGAGTCCAGAAAACAACAAGAAAAACATACAGAGTAATAGTCCAAAGTCATATCTGTTTTTAACATGTTCCTCTCCTAACTTAATAAACTCCCTTATCTCCCTCTAGTCTGCCATTCCCCTGGCTCATCTACCACATCATCAACGACTTCAAACCGATCCAGGTCAGCAGCAACGGACTGTTCTGCGCCATCGTCCTACTCTTCCTCATGCTCCTCTTTGTCATCGTCTCCATCGCGGCTTGCAAATGGAAAATGAGCAAGTTTCTGGGCTTTCTTATGTTCCTGCTGTACATTGTGTTCCTGGTCCTCAGCGTCATGCTGGAGGACAAAATCATTACCTGCCCCATCACCGTCTGAGAGAAGCCACTTCCACCTAACGCCAGAGAGCTGAAATTAAGAGCGAAAGGGGTTCAAGTTTACCCTGATTTACTATAGGAGAGGAAGGACACACAGACACAAACTGTCTATCTGTCTCACATAAATAATAGAAGACACACTCACACATCCAAACACACGCAAGTTAGGCAGGGGTACTGACTGAAATCAAGGCTGCATATTCACACCGGTGCAGCAATGGCGTACAGAACAAACCTGTACGTCATTGACACACTTTATGCCACCCAGTATGAGTGACTCGTCTCTGTTTGTTCATGTGACTTCATTCAGTTTCCATTTTCTGGTTGAACCTGACAAACAAGTTATGTGAACGCCATCTGGGACGGGAATTTCCATACGATCACCAGAGATTGTTTTTGGGGTTTTCTTCAAATAGAGGACCATGTTGCAGTATAAAAACTACCCTCGCTACTCATGCAACCAGCCAAGCAATGCAGATGAACTGTTCATGTGGGAGATTTTAGAAACTCTTATGTTTTGGTTTGGTTTCGATGGGGAGCAAAGCTCTGGAGAGATCCGGTTTGTCATGAGCAAAATTAAGAAGAAAGGGCAGGGGCAACTCATAAGTGTGATAGCTGCTTAGAAATGTTAACCTTTAGATTTTAACTGTGTTCATTTCACCTCCAGTATGACTTTGCAATGTGATTGACAGAGATATACCCCGGGTTTATAACATGAGTCTGTTTAAACACAGTATATTTGAGATGATATATTGAAAAACACAGTATATTCAAATGTTTGGCATACATGCTTACATTACTTCGCAAAATCTATAATAGGTCCAAATAGATAGCATGGACCCATTAAGCTCAACACAGCCCAACTATTTTATTTGGGTTTTTTCACATAATATCTTCTGTTCTGTTTGCCTTTACATGCATCACTTTAGAGAGATTACTTCAGTATCCTGACTAAAACAGGAGGATTTTCCTCATGGAAATGTACCAGGTCTGGTGTCACATTTACCAGTAGATGATGCAGTGTGGACAACAAGCGTTTGACTAAAGTTTAGTGTTCTTCATTTAATTTGACTTGATGAACGCAAATGTTTTTTTCCCTGTTTTTTTGCTTCTAATTATGTATTTGTAAAAATGCGTGTTCAATATCACCAGGTATCACTGGATGTGTCCTGTATTGGTTGTACTTGTACTGTATAATATATTGCGCCGCTATGTTCACATAGCATGAACATAATGTGTTCAGTGTGTGGCATAGAGGCTGAAATATTTTTTCTTTTATCCAACTATTATAAGAAACATCAAGTAGGCATATCTTATGTAAAACAAAACATGTTGCAAAGATTCAGGCTATTTTGTTTTCATCTACTCCCTCTTTATTAGATTTAAGGTGAGCAAACAGCAAATGCTGTGGTGATATGTTGACATCTAGGCATCTTTATATTAAAATGGGCGTTTCCCTCAACCTCTAATAAATTAAACCACTAATCGAAATGCACATTTACTGAAGAGGTTGCAAAAAAGATTAAACAATTCAAGAATATCAGAATGAAAACATTTCTGTAATTCAAAGAATCAGATTCCATTACCTCTTTTCTCTCTTTGTTTTTTTAAATGTAGGTGGATTTTTCCATGATTTCAGGTTTTCTTTTTCTTTATTTTTAACATACAAGGGAACATTCTCACTGACCCGAGGCTGTATTATTACTGACCAGTTTAAGGCCTCATTGTCAAACAAATGGACTATCAACGTTGCCCAAATCAGTTGAACTAATTGCCCTCCTAAAAGCATCAAAATACATCATTGTTTTTCTAATGTTGTCTGCTTTCTTTGTCTCATATGTGAATGTAGGCAATATTTTACTCTCCCAGCTATGTTCAACATGTTCCATGAGTCTTGGAGTTGATAATCAATAAAGGTACTGTAGTCATCTCTGAATAACATCCTCCTCTGCTTTTTATTTCTCATAGCAATGTTAAAAGTGTCAGGTGTTAACAGTACAACCTCTTATCAACGCAAACATTTAATCATATTATTTTCAGATTCCTCCAACAAATTATTTCATTTTTAAATGAATGGATCCCAAGGGTTAACACTAAAACGTTGTGTCACAGTGTTAGCCAAAATCCATTTTGTATTTGTATGTTTATTTTGACTATTTCTTTTTCAATTGAAAATGAAATTCTCAATGAAATTTCCTCAAAACATTCCCTATACCTTGCAAAGTAAAACATTTGTGTTTGTTTATGTGTATAAAGGATGTGTAAACTGTAATTTAAGACTGTATATATGCTTCTGTGTTTAACCATAGTTGACAAATAGTTTAACCTCAACACAACTTATATTATCACACTCAACACTTAGTATCTCCCTTGCTTTGATGGATCATGTGAATGTGAGAAATGAATGTATGAATGAATGCATTTAGAAATATAAGAAATTATTCATCCTTGACCCGTTTGAATACCATGACAAATGGTAAAATGCTTTTGTATTTCCGTGTACTATATGCAAGTATGGAAAACATTCATGTACTACTTGAATTGTGTATTATAGGCCTACTGTAAACAAAACATTTATCATTCAACTCTGTATAAAGTGTTAAATAATCAAATAAATCAAACCTCACATTTTTTTTTTTGGCATTTCGAGTTCATGGGAATTTTGGGATAGGTTAATGCTACATCTTTATGAGTTGGTTTTAAACGTCAGAATTGATATATAATTTAAAGTATCCCCAAAGATCTTGATATACTGCTTTTATTATTATATTATTGCTTTAATACAGAAATATACCCAATATAATCAATGCTTGGGTCATTAAACATTTTAAATCGAACACACTACTTTAAAAGTCAGGTCACTTTACCTTAAGCTCCCTCACCACACCGCACAGATTTGCAATGTCATCATCAGGATCTGCTTTACTTTGACACAATTAAGCCTCTCACAGCAGCAAGCGTGGCCCTCAGCCATGATCACCGTGATGCACTGTGGACGACAAATACAGGACTCACTCACCTCTGCTTTCTAGTGTCACAGGAAGGAAGAAGAAGAACATGATGAATCCATTAGAGGCTTATCAGATGCACTAGCTTTAGTCAGCTCTATTACACAAAATAAACGCTGTGTTACATTGAAAATGCACGTATGCATTATAGTGCATGCGTTGCATCATGTCTATACTGTTTAAAGAAGTAATGAAGGTTTCTTTGTGGCTCTGTGGACAACTGCTATAACTGAAAACGTTTTGAATACACCCATTAGCATCTGAATACAAATATTTAAGATGAACAAAAAAAGGTATACTTACCCTTTAATTTAAAAAATAACTGTTTTTATGAGCCATTAATCCTCCAGTCAAAGTGACAGGCACAGCGTAAATGATCAAGAAAGTCTACAACTATTAGAACATTTTAAAGTTGGAATTTGAATTTCCTGTACATATATTCAGAAGTCTCTAGTCTTTTTAATTCCTGAACAGCAGGTGGCGGTAATGCCCTTAAAACTTTCAAAATGTAAACGAAGAAGATACAACCGGAAGCATGCAACTTTAAAAACAGACTAACGCTGAATTGAATGTAACAAAACACGCCGTTTGTACATCTCTAAATGATGATCCCTGTTTGAGAGAGCAGCATGGATCCGTCAGAGTCGGAGGGAGTGTGTGCACCGGGGCCCTCCTCTCCACACACTCCCAAAACCGAACTCTCTGCAGCGATGCGGGCTAAGATCGAGAGGAACCGACAGCAGGCGTTGATGCTCCGGCAAGCCCGACTAGCGAGCCGCTCTTTGTCCGCCGTGGAGGGAGCAACGTCGGCCAAAGTCTCCAAGACCATCGACTCTGGAGCCGGCTTCTTCATCGAGGAGGAGGGTTACGGAGAGGAAGAGCAGAGGGTCAGGAAGGTTGTGCATCAGCCAGGTGAGTGTGATTGTGTGTTGTTAGTTGACTTTAGTCGGACGTACATGCATGCTTATTACTCGCATGAGTATTAAGAGTTGTTTTGTTTTCAGCTCCAGTAATAGAGCCAGACTACCTGCTGTGCGATGACTGTCTAAAACCCTTTATGGACTCATACCTCAGCAACAGCTTTGACCTGTCTGTCTGTGACAAGTGCAGGTACACACACACACACACACACACACACACACACACACACACACACACACACACACACACACACACACACACACACACACACACACACACACACACACACACACACACACACACACACACACACACACACACACACACACACACACACACACACACACACACACACACACACACAGCACTGATATTAGGTTATGTGTTAGGATAAGGATAGAAAACCTGCAGAATTCCCGAGAATGTTAAAATAAAATAACTTTAAAAAACCTATAATCACATAAAATAGAGGTGTCTCCTTCTTGTCCAGTGAAGCACTACAATTTAAAAGTCATTTAGAGTGATTACCTCACATAATATAGAAGCTATTGAAAAAAGAGGTGTTACAGTACCTAATTGATTTGAAGTCGTGACATGGAAATGACTGAAATCAATTGAAACATTTACAAATAAAAACTGTTGGATTTGTGATGTGACCATCCCCTGACTGTCAATAGTCTGTAAAATGTTGTCAAGGTACCCCGATACTCATCAGTACTTAGCTTTTTATTTTTGTCTTGGGTTTATTTCTAGTTTTTCTTCAGATTGTAACTTTTATTTAAACTCACCTGACTGAATCAGATCACAAGTATTAACAGTGGATTCCTTTTTGCCCTCAGAGACAACGAGGAGAAGCATAAGCTGATCTCCAGAACTGAGGCGAAGAAGCAGTACCTGCTGAAGGACTGTGACCTCGACCAGAGAGAGCCTCCGCTCAGGTTCACCCTGAAGAAAAACCCTCACAACCCAACCTGGGGAGACATGAAGCTGTACCTCAAAGTACAGGTACTTGCTGGAACGTGTTTGTGTGTTTTGGTGGGCAAATGTGTCACTTTTCTATCAATATCAATGTTCTGATCATTTTAATGATATCATTTTTTTTTCCTGTGACCGAAGCCTGAAGAATCCAGGGTTTTCCTTCCTAAGTGCTCTAAATAAGTAAATATGTCTACACAACAAGTTGGAAAATAAAAACTATAATACATTATACATACGTTAACATTTTTTATTGCAAATATTGCATTACAACTATGATCAAAATCACGCCATGAACCGTATAATCTAAGAATAATATATCAATTAAATTTGTCTTGGTAAAGTCAGTGGAAATGTGGGAACATTTTCCAAAAGAAGAAAAAAGATGTTTAGACCATCAATATATAAATAACAAAATATTATCAAGCTGTGATGAAAAAGTAGTACTGAAAGGATCTAATAGTAATCACATAATTAATTAACACTTTTGAAAGTATTTTTAGTTGAATTTGTTGTTGTGTCAGCTTTACTCTTTTTATATTGCATGACTTTTCAACAAATCTGAATATTGAATCTTGGGCTATGAAACATTTATTTAGCAGGGAAATAATACATATATATATATATATATATGTGTATTATTTCCCTGCTAAATAAATAAATATATATATATATAAGACTAAATTATAGATAGACTGATCAATAATACTAGGGATGCTCCGATCGATCGGTCACCGACGCATGACGTAAAATACATGACACTTTTCTCTCAAAACAAGCTCGCCAAAATGGCTTCACCGGTCTGGCATTATTTTAACCCTCCTGTTACATTCAGGGTCAAATTGACCCGTTTGAAAGTTTGAAAATCTACGAAAAATACGTTTTAGTGTAATAAACAAGTAAAATGAAAATGGTTCATGTCATGCATTTGGAATCCCCCCCTACATGTCTATATCACAGAGATGGTATTCGGGTCAATCTGACCCGGCAGTGAAAGTGGAGGCTAAAAGGGGTCAGAAATACACACACACACACACACACACACACACACACACACACACACACACACACACACACACACACACACACACACACACACACACACACACACACACACACACACACACACACACACACACACACACACACACACACACACACCACACACACACACACACACACACACACACACACACACACACACACACACACACACACACACACACACACACACACACACACACACACACACACACACACACACACACACACACACACACAGGAAGGGGTCAGAGGGTTTCAAATGCGATATACAGAATATATATATCGTAATTTTCCATAGACAGACACCCTGCACCTGGCAGTGAAAGTGGAGGATAGGAGGGTTCAAAAGTGATACATTGTTATTTTTTACTCTCACACAAACACACACACAAATACACACCTGTCAGTGAAAGTGGGGGTCAGAGGGTTCAAGTCTCAAACAGCCCTGGGCTATATGGAATACATCCTTGAGGAGGATCACGACAGCGAGATAGAGGAGAACGTTTCCGAGGATGAAGACTACCTTGAGGTAAACGATGAAGATGAAGATTCTGATTATGATCAATCAGATGAGGAAATTGATATTCGCCCAGATGAGACATTCATGTCCAAAAATGGTGAAATTCAGTGGTCCTCATCCCCTAATGGACGCCAGGCAACACTATCGGCTGCAAACATAATGAAGGCAGTGCCAGGGCCCACCAGGATGGCAGTCTCTCGTGTCACAGACATCAAGTCTGCTTTTGAGCTGGTAATTTCAAACACAGTGCTGAAGATCGTTCTGGATATGACCAATCTGGAAGGGAGACGTGTGTATGGGGAAGAGTGGAAGGAGCTGGATGAAATGCATTTACATGCGTATGTGGGTCTCCTCATCCTGGCTGGGGTCTACAAATCCAAGGATGAATCGACAGCCAGCCTGTGGGACGCAGACACAGGCAGGAATATATTTCGAGCCACAATGTCTCTGGGGACTTTCCACATTTTCTCAAGAGTGATCCGATTTGATAATCGTGACACAAGAGCTGGCAGATGTGAGAGAGACAAGCTGGCAGCTATAAGGACAGTGTGGGACAAGTGGGTAGAGCAGCTTCCACTTCTCTACAACCCAGGACCTAATGTCACAGTGGATGAAAGGCTGGTGGCATTCAGAGGTCGTTGCCCATTCAAGCAATACATGCCTTCGAAACCGGCAAAATATGGCTTGAAAATATGGGCAGCATGTGATGCAAACTCCAGCTATGCACTAAACCTGCAGGTTTACACTGGAAAGCCAGTTGGAGGAGCCCCAGAGAGGAATCAGGGCATGAGGGTTGTGCTCGACATGTCTCAGGGGTCACAACATAACTTGTGACAATCTCTTCACGTCCAATAGCCTGGGTCAGGAGCTCCTAAAGAGAAAGCTAACAATGGTTGGAACTGTACGAAAGAACAGAACGGAACTCCCTGCCGAAATGCTGGTGATCAAGAACAGGGTCCCTCAATCCTCCAAGTTTGTGTTCACAGACACCACAACCCTAGTGTCTTACTGCCCCAAAAAGGGAAAAAATGTGTTGCTCATGAGCACTCTCCATAAGAATGCTGAAATCAGCACCAGAGAGGATCATAAGCCGAACCTCATCCTGGACTACAATGCCACCAAAGGGGGGGTGGACAACTGGACAAAGTCACAGGGACCTACAGCACCAAAAGGATGACAGCACGCTGGCCTTTAGTAATGTTCTATAACCTGATCGATATATCGCCCTACAACGCATTTGTTATCTTCACGGAGATCTTCCCTGAGTGGAACAAGTCCAAGCTCTACAGGAGGCGCCTGTTCCTTGAGGAGCTGGGGAAGGCACTTGTCGTCCCTCATATTAAAAGGAGGCAGCACATGCCAAGGACCCCAGCCGCTGCTGCAACAGTGAGGGAGATCCAGGAGAGGGCTACACCAACTACTCCTATGCGTGAGGTAAGTGTGCGTGTGTGTGTGTAAACACTAACATGGAGATGGATGAACGTTCTTTATTCATTGTGAGCAGTCCTTGTATTGGTAGCAATGAATACAATTGTTCCTACATCTCCATGTTAGTGGTTCTTACAATGCACTAACATCAGCAAAAACATAGTAAAATAATCCTCATCCTCATCTTTCTAGGTTGCCGCTGGGGGAAAGAGGAAGAGGAAAAGGTGCCAGGTGTGCAAGCCGTCTGATGACACCAAGACCAGCACGACATGTGTGCTTTGTGCAAAATACATTTGTGTAAAGCACACATTGACAACATGTCCCTCCTGTGCTGTGTACACACACACACACACACACACACACACACACACACACACACACACACACACACACACACACACACACACACACACACACACACACACACACACACACACACACACACACACACACACACACAAATACTTTCAAGTATTTTTTTTGTATGAAACTTCTTCTACTTACCTTAATTAGTGTAATAAACAAGTACAATGAAAATGGTTCATGTCATGCATTTGGAACCCCCCCCCTACATGTCTATATCACAGAGATGGTATTCGGGTCAATCTGACCCGGCAGTGAAAGTGTTTTGAGAAAAACGAGTGACTTATTCTTTTGGAATCATGATCTGTGAGGGGTGAATAACACAATTGCACTAAATATTGATTTCATTGATAGTAATAAAAGGTACAAACTATGTAAAAAAAAAAATCTGGATTTTGGGGCTTCTGACCATTTTTGGATAATTAAACATGCACTGGGTCAAATTGACCCACGAATATTATTGCTGTTACAAAAAACGAATATAACAGGATTAAGGTGTCCGAAAAAGACAGTAAAATAGCGATATGCAACGTGTGTGAAGCAGAAATCCTGCAGCTCCGCCCGCCGGACCGGTAAGCGGGACGAAACACACAAGAGTTAGACCTAACACACTTAGCTATTTTATCTACCTCTGGAGCAAGCTAAACTAGTTATTATAAATATATTTATTCTTCACTGTCGGGTCACTCATTACTGGATCAGTGAGCTGCATGAGATACTGACAGGCTGTCAGGAGAGGGAGAGAGGAAAAGAGAGCGCTTCCGCTCATTTCTCCCGTGTTATTATCCAAAGTGAATGTAAACTTGAATAATGTACATCATTTGAATGTAATAATTAAGTTGATTGTTGTTTGTGGAAGCTCCAGTGAATGAGCCCCATTAACTGAGTTTTAAACTTTAAATGGAAGATTTAAAGTGATGTTTAAATCTTCCATTTAGGCCCCGCCCACTCGATCGGATCGGCAATTGGCCCCGAAATTGGCGATCGGAGCATCCCTAAATAATACAGTTAATCATTAGTTGCATCCCTAAATCAAAGCCACAAACATTTTGTTCACATGACAAATAATGCCTTATTGTTATGTATGTTTGCCTGAGTCTCTATATGAACTACAGTTCGTATATTTCTGTTTCCCAGGTGGAGAAGAGATGTATGGAGGTGTGGGGCTCGGAGGAAGCCTTGGATGAAGCTAAAGAGACGAGAGAAGAGAACAAAGAGGTGCAGAAACAAAAACGCTTCAACAAGAAAGTCAAAGGTCGGTTTCCTGTATGAGTCAGTGACTGTGGACACATAAAGATTTTGATGTGTGAGCATCAACTCGATAATATGGATGTTTAATGTTCATGTATGATGTGTGTCAGAGCTGCGCCGGGCGGTGAGGAGCAGCATGTGGACCAAAGACACCAGCGTCCACCAACATCAGTACGGACCGGAGGAGGTAGTGGATGAGGAGGAGGACCTCTACAAGAAAACCTGTACAACCTGCGGACAGGAACTCAGCTACGAGAAAATGTAGACGCTCAAACACACATAAACACATACACACTGATTATTACGGGTATTATTTATTATTAATAAAACACACAAGGAGCCACAGTCATTCTCTTGTGTGACACTAACGGGTCAATGTCAGCAATGGTTTCTTTTCTGACTGTTATGGCTGTATCATACACCCGTAACACTGACCTTGCCTTGAACAATTGTATATTTTTAGCAAATTGCCTTTCTGGTTCACAGCCTATTGCAACACTTCCTGTTTCTCTTGTGGAATATGGAGATTTACTCTGGCAATGTACCAACCAGGAAAGACACAATATTGAACTTGAAAATACCGTTTTGCGTAAAATAGTGAATTTTGGAGACCTTGATACAACTGTAGAAGAAATTACAAGTGAATTTCGTTTCATTTTTGGATTTACAGATTTCAATCACATGTTTTTTTGTGATGTGTTCACTCTCATGTCAAAATTGAGCTTCACTCAATATCCTCTTTGTGGCTTTATTCACCTTGCCCGTACTGGGTCACAGGTCATGTTTTATATATTTTTAAAATATAATCAGTGTTCTCTCTATTCACTATAACTGACATTGTCCAGATATTCATACCACAATTACTGCATATGTTAAACACATGTTTACATTTTTGTTAAAGGTCCCATGTCATGGCCATTTCTACTGATCATAATTCCATTGTTGAGGTCTACTAAAATAGATTTATATTGTGCAATTTTCCAAAATCACATTGGTTTCTCATACAGCATCTCTGTATAGTGTGTATATTCACTCTGTCCTAAATAGCTTGTTGGAGCTCCTGCCCCCCCCCTTCCTATGAGCCCAGTGGCCGTCTGCGAGACACAGCGAAACCCAGCCCGAACAAACACACACCCGCAGCCAGGCCGGGAGTTTGTGTGAGGAAGTCCGTGGATTGGTCCTTAACCTAATGGCTCCAAGGACGTAACGTAACGGCTCCACGGATTGGTCCATTTGGACCAATGGGTCCATTTGGGTATGGGCACGTCACTGTACCCAGGAAGAAAACTATGGAAAAAGAGAAATCTCCAACGAGGCGTTCTGGGGCAGCAGAGACAGGTATTTTCTGTGTTACGGCCCGTCCACACGGTGGCGTGCGTTGAAGCTTCAACGCTTCTGCCCATTCACTTTGAATGGGGTGATGTCACACTTTGTCGAACTGCATTGTGGGAGCGTTGCTCGCTTCAAAAGTTGAGCAATGTTCAACTTTTGAAGCTTCGGCGGAAGTGTCAGCCAATCAAATCATATGCCAGTACAAGCTATAGCCAATAAAACCGCGTGCTTGTGTGTCCAAAGCGGGAGATTCATGTGATTGGTTGTCGGTCGAGCTTCAGACACTCCCGCCGGCAAGCTTCAGCGCACGCCACCGTGTGGACGCTGCGTTGGAGTTTTACTCGCTACAGGGTATACTTTGAAGGTTTGTGACTTTGCAGACCGTTTACATGCATAAAAACCTTCATAACACAAGGGGACGGGTAATAACCTGAAAAGCATGACATGGGACCTGTAAATGATTTTTGTTGTGACGTAAACGTTGCCTTAAGGCAGTGGTTCCCTCCTGGGGGGTGCAGAGGCATGACAGGGGGGGTCGAGAGACCAGGAGGAAAAATGGTTATGGAAAAAAAAAAAAATAATAATTAAAAAAAATATTGATTCGAAAATAATATGATACAGTACTATTACGTCTGGGTCTCTGTGTTTCATTAAAGCTCGGCTGTGTGTGTGTGTGTGTGCGTGCGTGTGTGTGTGTGTGTGTGTGCGTGTGCGCGCGCATGAGAGAGAGCCGGTACCGGAGATCGTAGTTGTTAGCTTCTGGTGGTAGCAAGCTACGCTAACGGATATAAAGAGTTTTTTTAACAACAAAGTGGAGAGTCCTCTCCTGTCAGACTGAGAGGCTCAGTGAACTAAAGGACTCTGAGTGTTTAGATAGTTCACTTTATCTCAGTGGGTCTCAAATGTTTTGGTCACCATTAATGTAAACAATTATTTCCGAGGAACACGTTTATATGATCATTAGCCTATAGTTATAAAAAAATAAGAGAATAAATGAAAAACGGGTATGAAATACTATATGACTATAATATATATAAGAATAAAGTTTAAAAGGGTGATTTGTAAAATATCCATAAAGAAAAAGTAAATCTGTTTACAGTTCTGTTTCATACCGGTGTTGAGAGATGTATCCATAGATCTCTTCATTTTGCTCTCAAAGTGCACCAGATTGATGCTTTTAACTTCAATATTTAAAAATAAATCTTCCCGGGGGAGCATTCCACACACCACCTATAAAAATAGCACTTTACTCCTGCTTACACCTATATGCCTCGAGCCTTCATTGTAACTGTGACACTGTGTATTTGCGTGGGGAGTGTTGCAGTAGAGAATGCCACTGTAGCAACCGGTACATTAATGGGAAACCCTAAATGTTTGAGCACCCTCTATGAAACGTCAAGCTACCCCACAGCACCCCCAAAATAAATCTCTGGCGCCACCACTGAGCCTGACTATTTGTGTTGGGGGGGCCAGACTTATTTTTTTCTCCAGGGGGGCCTGACAGAAAAAGTTTGAGAACCGCTGCCTTAAGGAGTTCTGTATGTTAGTTTTGATTTGGCTTTATGTGAATTCCATTCATCAAAATTAATGAATAATTATTTGTACTGAGACTTCTTTTTTATTTCTTGTTTTTCTTCAATCAGTCGGGGACAGGTTTGCGCTTCTATTTTTTGCTTAACATGACACCATGTCCCTGTCATTGGGCTGTTTATAAAATGATCTTCGGATTGAGTTTGTAAGATCTCATTGAGAACACTGGCTTCTCCCACAATGTCAAATACAAACAAAAGACAATAAAAACAGTCAAATAAAATGTAGGACTTTTAAGGAAAAGTCTTCAGCACAAATATATAGTTATAATACAAATATATAATAAATACAACAAAAAAAAAACATTGTTTTAATAAACTCAAGATTGTGAAGCAAAATAGAAATGTGGCTGCTGGTGACAGTAGTTACACTTCATTATTAAACAAAGTGTTGCTAACTTCTAAAAAGGCTCCACAGCCTGGCAGTTGAGACTGCTGTAAAGTCCGGCCGTCTCCAGCTTGTAGACATCAGTGTAAATGGTTCTGTCCTGATACAATATTGAACATTTCATACAGAGGAATTAATACTTCATCCTTGTTTGAATCAAACTCTGAATATGACTTGAGATACACACGTTTCAGTGCCTATCTCAAAGCAGGTCCTCTGTCCAAACTGTCTCAGGTCCTTGCTGGAGGAGAATGAACCGAAGCGCATAGTTTGTCCAGGTTCACCACTGAAGAGCAGTTTGCTCCTCCTGTAGGTGGTGAAGCAGCTTCTTTGGTTGAGTTTTAGGAGCCGGATGGCATCAGACAGCAGGAAGTGGAGGCAGTGGAATTCAAACGAGGTCCCGTAGGAAGCCTTCCCTCTGCGGACTGCTCGGTTCAACTCTCCATACGACCCACCCACCCGTGTAGGCACAGAGCCCGGAAGTGATTAAAAGACAGCGGATCATAGTTGTCTTTATTCCTCATGGCTTTAACAGCACAAAGGTTGGTGTACACGGAGTGCAGACCTTCCCCTGTGCTCCGAGGGAAGTAGTGATGTTTTACTTTGATCAGCATCTTGTGGGAGCAGCCGTAATACATGTCGTCCACAGAGTCAAGCTGAGGGGGATTATGATGACAGACAGACCAGAGGCAACATGTGAGGCATTTGTGGTATTCTGCATGGCAGCCTGATTGGAGGTATTCTGAACATTTACAGGAGCTTCAGACTCTGAAGAGGAGTCCGTTGTAGCCTCCTGTGAGGATGATGTCGCAACACTCCTTCTGGACATCAGAGCTTTTCAAAAGCGTCTATTGCCCCTTTCACACAAACACATTTTCAGGGCCGGCTCGGAGCTAGAGCCTGAAAAGTACCAGTGTTTCCTCTTCACACCGCAGCGGCGGATTCACCCATGCAGATAGTTCTGGTTTCACTTGTCAGTGTGTCAATGTGGCATTTAGAAAAGTCACTTTTAAATGCTTTGATCACAATACATTGTTCGCTTCTGTATTGAAATGTGATGTAACAATCTTTAATTATATGTGCATGTCATTGTCAACACACTTTTAGGCCATTGAGAACATGTGCTTAATTCATTATATGTAAGTTTCCACATTTTAAAAGTCAGTTTTGACAGTGGTAAAACCAAACACTTGGTAATGTTAACATTTATTGGAAAATAAAAATCTACCTCTGTTTTTACCCAATTAGCTATGAGTGAGCATAGGCCATTCCTTTTTTACTTGCAAGTGGAAAAGTTTAGTGAAGTAAACTGAAACCTGACTTTTGGTAAAAGAAAAAAAAGTCCCTTTTACTGCTTGCTTAACTCTTTAGCTTCACAAGTCATAGCTCATGAAATGTTTATCAGCAATGATGATTCCTCTAATATATTGAATGACCTTAAATACTTTAAAACTATTTTTAATCAGCTACAATAAAGTCAGTTTAACAGATCATTTTATCCATAAAAGTGGCCATTACTTTGCCCTGGATCAATAGACCTTTACAAACAGGTTTCAAAAGCATTCCCAATGCAACCTTCATCAAAGCAAATATACTACACCAGTTAATATACAACCTTTATTTATTCAACATTAATTCAAACGCATACAATAGTACGTTTAAAATTCAAAAGTTCTCTTGACATCAGAAGTCTTGAATACAAATGCTTCCTCTGTACTCTCGACTTTGACTCCCACGACATCACCCTAGGAGAGATAAATAATACGTCACATTTAGAAAATACCATTTAGAAAATGCCTTCAATTCAAAACCTTTATTTATCCAGGTAAAATCCCATTGAGATCAATGATCTCTTTTTCACGGGAGACCTGCAGCAGTAGGTTCCACAAGACGACATAAATAACAGAACAACAAAAGGACATCATACACCAAAATGTACAGGGATTACAATTTACATATTTAACCACATGTACCAACAGCATCTGATTTTGTAGCATCCAACCGAGCTTTAAAAACATTTAGTGGTACTAGCTTGGTAATTTTCCATTCTTTTTGCAGACTGTTCCATGTTAGTGGAGCTGCACATCTAAAAGCTTTCTTCCCTAAGACAGTCCTAGCACATTTAATAAAACTACAGCATGCGATCTCAGGCAATAAGTACTTTCAATTCGCAGAGAGCAGATATAAGATGGTAGTTTATCCACCATGGCATTGTAAATGAAAAAGTACCAGTGACTGAGCCTCCGTACGGTAAGTGATGGCAAAACCGCCTTGGTATACAGGGTACAGTGATGCGTAAGTGCTTTACAATTTGTCAAAAATCTCAGTGCACTGTGATACGCAGCATCTAACTTGCTCAGGTAATTGGCAGGTGCATTCATATATAACAAATCACCATAGTCCAGCACAGGTAAAAAGGTCACAGTGACTAGCCTTTTCAAGCGAGAAACAGAACTTATTTCTGTAAAAGAAACCTAGCCTAACCCTCAGCTTTTTAAGCAGGTTATTTACATGAAATTTAAAAGTGAGACAATCATCAAGCCTGATACCCAAGTATTTGTAACAGGTAACCACGTCAAGTTTTATTCCTTGCGTAGTTACAATATCCAAAGCCGTCTCCGGTGTATTTTTAGCTTTAGAAAAGAGCATTACCTTGGTTTTATCCACATTTAAAAGAAGCTTAAGCTCAGAGAGCTAAGCCTGAATAATGTTAAAAACAGCCTGTAATTTAACAACAGCCTCGTTAATCGAGGGACCTGCACAGTACATAACGGTATTGTCCGCATAAAAATGTAAGGTTGCTCCTTCGACATTTTCACCTAAACTATTATAGATCGAGAATAATAGCGGACCTAAAACTGAACCTTGTGGTACACCATTAGTGATGTTTAACCACTCAGAAGACAGCCCATCAAACTGAACACATTGGGACCTTTCAGAGAGGTAGTTCACAAACCACCCCACTGCATGGCTGGATATGCCAATACTGACCAGCCTCTGCTTCAAAATGCAATGATCGACGGTATCAAAAGCTTTGGATAGGTCAACAAACAGAGCTGCACAACTCTGCTTATTATCTAAAATACTCGTAATATCATTTACCACTTTCATTGTGGCAGTGATGGTGCTGTGTTGCTTTCTGAAGCCTGATTGATGTTTAGACAGGATGTCATGTGTACATAAAAACTCCTTTACTTGTTCACTCACTAGGCGTTCAAGAACCTTAGCCAGAACTGACAATTTAGAGATGGTCTATAATTGTTCAATAAGGTGGCCTCCCCTCCTTTTAGTAGTGGCAGGACATACAGACTTCCATACTTTTGGGATTTTGTTCGTGCTGAGAGAGAGGTTAAAAAGAGTAGTGAGAGGTGGAGCAATAAAATCTGCAGCTATCTTTAAAAAGAAAGGTTCTACGTTGTCCGGACCAGCCGGCTTTTTAGGATCTAGCTTGGTTAAGACTTCACGAACAACATCAACAGTAAAAGGAGTAAAACTGAAAGGGTTTTCCAGGCCACATTGTTCTGTGTCACCGACTGAGGTGTTCACAGAAGCAGAATTAGAAACGGAATGAAACTGAGCCACAGGACACAAAATGCTCATTAAAACAATTTAACATGGTAGCCCTATCCGATAGTGCCAGATGCTGTGGTAAGGCACGGAGGTAGCTCATTACGGATATCACCGGTGGATATCGATTTTATGGCTTTCCAGAATTTTCTAGGGTTGTTCAGATTCTTTGTGGTAACTGACAGATAATACTTAGATTTAGCACTTTTGACATGTGAAGTGAAGCTATTTCTTAGCTGCCTAAAACGCAGCCATTCTACCTCTGAGCCTGATTTCCTAGCCTTTGCCCAGGCCTTGTTTCTCTCATGCAGGCGACTGGACAGATTAGCAGAATACCAAGGATTGTCTCGTCCCTTCACTCTAAATGTACGCAGGGGTGCATGTCTATCTATAATTTCCATAAAACCAAGATAAAAATAAGACCATGCGGTTTCTACATCAGCACACAAATCAATTATCCCCAAACAGATCATGTACAAAACCCTGCTCCACAAAATGTTTTATGTCTCTCTTGATGATAATACGAGGTTTAACCTTTTGGACTTTTGTGTCCCTAATTGTGGCTACAACATAGTGGTCACTCAGATCATTCGCAAATACTCCCACAGCTGAGTATTTATAGGGAATATTAGTTAGAATGATATAAATTAGGGAGGATTTATTAGGGGACTTAATATTTGGGCGAGTAGGACTGTCAACAATCTGAGTAACATTTAAAGAGATACAAAGGTTTTTAAAATCCTCTGACACTGCAGTTAACCAGTCCCAGTTAAAATCTCCAAGTAGCACTATTTCCTTGTAGTCAAGTTGCGATAAAAGATTTGCTAGCGAAGACAAGGAGTCTTTGACAGCTGAGGGGGGTCTGTAACAGCCCACGACCATGACCTGTTGACCCTTTTCCACTTCTATATTTAAGGCTAAAAATTCAAATTGCTTACTGATCGATTTGGAAACTAATGTGGATACACTGAACTTATTCTTAACATAAATGGCAACGCCACCACCTTTATTAGGCCGGTCGGTACGATACACAACCATTTAAGGCAATATCAGAGGCCAAAATAGACTTATTTAGCCATGTTTCTGATAAAACAATGACGTCAGCGTCAGTCGAGCTTGCCCAGATAAGGACAAAATCTAGTTTACCTAACAGACTGCGCACATTCAAGTGGATGAAACCCAACCCAGATCTAGCTTTAAAATCAGCAGGAGTAGCGATCTGACTATTACTACTGGGCGGACCAGGGTTAGGTTGTACATTTCCTGACAGTAATAACAACAAAACCAGGCATCTTTTCCTCTTAAGCGACACACATAGATTGTCATCTACTTTAGAATCACCGGAAAAGTCTGCGAGAGTGTGATTAGAGCTTAAGAAGCAGTCCTGAAGAACCATCATCGCAGGAAAACAAAAAAGATAAACATATTTTGTCGAGCAGATTGACTGTGACAAGGCAACCGGTAATTGTTTGTGCCTTCAGACATATAAGCATAATTCAAAGACTTTCAATGAGGTTCACAAATTAACATAGAATACAAGAACACTTTGAGAATGTTCATTCACTAATCCTCATCTCAAATGTAGGAAATATTGAAATAATGGGCTACTTACATCACCAAAGTACTTCTCTATGAGGGTATGAGCAGCCTGGTACACCAACTCATTGTCATGGTTCTGCAGCATCTCAATACGGTCAAGTCCTCCAAGCTCTTCAACCAAAAGGCTCAGTTTCTCAGTCTCCCCGAGCTTCTCTGCTGCCTGAAAAGACAATGCAAGGTAACCAAAACCATCTCGCATCTGTCCAACTGAAGTTTAAAACTATTAGAAGTTAAAGTTTCACACTCACCATGAAGATGTTGTTGATGGCCTCCAGTATGACCAGGATGACTTTAGCATCTTTGACCTGCAACAGGTTGATGATTGCTTCCAGGGCCCCACTCTGCACCAAATGGACCACCTGCTCCACAGTGCCCCCACTGGTGAAGTTTGTCACTGCCCACACTGCCTCCCTTTGAGTTTTAAAGTCTCCCTAAGAAAAACAATTAGTCCCCGTTTACATTATAAGACCATAAAGAATTACTAATGTCAAGTAATACTACAGTGCACACTGATGTCTAGACTGGACAAGGATCAGAAGGTCACTCTTGATCTTACATTTCTGAGCTGTTCCACCAGGGGAGGGAGCAGGCCACATGTGATCAGCTGTTGGATTTGCCTACATGGTCCTGCAGCAATGTTGGATAACGCCCACGCTGCCTCCTTCTGAACACTGGGCTTCTTGTGCTTCATCAGTACAGGTATGACTTTTAGAACTTCGGCATCGACGGCCACCTGGGTCTGCAGGTCCGAGCCACTCACTATGTTCCCGATTGAGCGGAGAGCCGGGGTCTGAAGGGCAGACAAGAAACTGATTGACTGAACCATAGTTAGTGACAGGGCAGGTAATACGATTCTGGTTTGACCAAAAGCTTTACTTTAACATTTGAGGTGCTACTTGTGTTGCATGATCAGAAAGAGACTTGTCTCACATTGATGGTGCAGCAACAGATCTTATTCCAGTTTTAAAATTGAGTTGAATAGTGAGTTTGAGAACACTACCATGACACTGATCTCCTTGTGGCTCATGAGCTCCACCAGCCGAGGGACGATGCCAGTTCTCACAACAATATCAATGCGCTCATTGTCGCCGTCTGAGAGGTAAGAGATTGCCCAGCATGCATCAGACAAGATGTCCTTATCACTGAGATGGAGCAACTGAATCAAAGAGGGAAGCATCTGAAGGGGCAACAGTTACAGCACATTAGTCATCTCGCTAGTAATCTGGACCCATCTTGACCGGGTGTTGATCTTCTGAGCCGAGCTTCGATAAATCTGCAAGGCTGTTAATAAATTATCCAGCATTTTACTCACTTGCAGGACCGCAGACAAGGGTGGGAACGGGTTCTTATTCCGACACAGGTTGGATAATGTCCATGTCAGGTTACGCAAGTAGCCAACCTGGAGTAATCAAAACATTTAGACAAACACTGCAGCAGTTCTGCCCTTATGAAGTTGTCACTCAGGTATAATGGAAAAAAGGAAATGCATGTCAAGTGAACAATCTGAGCCTGTTTTTACTTACTGGTGTGTCTGGGCTGATTCGTGCCAGTAAGGCTGGGACGACATTGCACTCAATCAGGATGTCTCGATAAGATGCACCGTCACCTGTAGAGAAGTTACATTTGTGATGGAGTTTCAGTTTACCACCACAATTACATTTAAAAACTAAGCCTTTGGACAGTGGAGTGACAGACCCAGGCCCCGTTCCAGAACAAAATGACTAAGGGTGCAACTGAGATTAGAGAGGGTGCAGTTAAGAGTTAAAAGCATCAATCTGGTGCACTTTGAGAGCAAAATGAAGAGATCTATGGATACATCTAGACACCCATATGAAACAGAACTGTAAGCAGATTTACCATTTCTTTATGGATATTTTACAAATCACTCCCCTTTCAAGACCGACATGTCTACATGCATAGCAGAAGATGGCATATTTTTTTGAGGAATATTCCAGCCAATCTCTGTTGTGAAACCATGAGCTGCAAAATGAGCACCTTACCCCACTGTACAGGCGAGTTGGGTACTTTTAATATACCTGGGCAGGCTCAGTTTTGCCGAGGTCCTCTGGCACTTGCGGGCCGCCGAGGGGTGGCAGTGTTTGGGGCAACGAAGAAGGCGAGGCGGGAAAAGCCGGCGAGTCGGGCGGGAGGACGTTAGTGTCCATGACAGTGGCCGCGGGTAACGTAATCTCCCCATGATCTGAACTTTTATTACCTGCAGTAGATGCAGTGTTACTGCTGGCGATAAGGGCTGGTTGTTTTAACCATTTTCTGATGTCCATCACTGACTGCTGTGTAAGCACTTTGCAAATGACGAACGTGCAGGGGCACAGGTCACGCGCACCTGCCATAATAACGTTACTTACCGTTTAAATTGACCAAATAATGCAGCAGACAATGTTCTTTAACCACAATTAAAATTTCAACTATATTCTTCTTCTTATTACTACTATTATTATATATGTAATATTTTTCACTTTTAATAAAAAAAAAAAAATTCACTTTTAATTTTTCAAATGAGGGTGCATAACAACTCAACTGAGGGTGCAATGCACCCTTATGCACCCCCGTAGAACCGGGCCTGGACAGACCCCCATTACAAGACATGAGCCTGAATTCCCTTCACAGCTATACGAATCATTGTCCAAAACCACTTTCATTTGTTTTTTCAAAACCTTTACCATTTACTCTAAACATGTATCAGTTGTTTTAATTCAATGTCAAACTCAGAAATATTAGCTATATAAAACATTAATTTAGCATTTAACCTGCAATGTTTCCAAGAGCCCAGACAGCCTGTTCACTGATGTGCAACATGGGTGAAGCCAGCAAGGCGATGAAGGATGGTACAGCTCCATGTTCCACCACCTGAGACACAAAAAGTTATGTTGCACTTTCAATCCACTTATATTATTAAATACATCCGGTCCGTTTTAAACATAAGATGTTATCAAGGATCCTGATCACCTGTTCCAGTTAAATGGCACTGTTAACAACATTAGTTTAGCATTCCTATTGCAAGACTGTTCACACCTGTTGAGTATGCCAAGATGTCCCAGAGGCAATGTTTGTAAGGGCCCAAGCTGCTTCAAACTGCAGATTGGGCTCATCATCCATACTCAGGAAGGACACAAAGCGCCCCAGCAGCCCTGCATCTATGATCTCCTTCAGAGGGGGGTTACGCTCTTGAGACAGCAGCTTTCTGAGGAAGGATGGAGGAAATATATACGTCTTACCAGGCATATGTTTAAAGAATACATTTGAAATGTTCCAAAATTGTGGGGTTTTTTGGGTCAGAAATGCTCATCAAATATATAGGATACTATTGTGTTGTGCGACAGATCACATGGTTACAACCTTATATATACAGTCTATGGTTACAACACACATTTAGAAGTGATCCCTCACCTGGCGGCCTGGCACCCTCGGGTTTGGGACTCCCTGCAGTTGGAGTTCACGTCTTTAATGATATCCTCAATGACTAACGAGGCCACCTATAAATGACAGAAACACCGTTAGAGGCTCCGCTAGTTTTAACAAACTTGTAGGGTTTTCTGTGTAGCCTACTGACCATCTCGTTGGAGATGTAATCAGAAGAGAGGTCCACCGAGATGTTTCTTCTCTTCAGGAAGTTTTCATCTTTGTTAGCTTTGCGCAGCTCCACGCACGCAGAGATCCGTTTCTCTCGAAGTGTCTGCCAATAGACCGAGATGCAGTGTTGATAAAAACATTAACACGCACGTCAGTGAACAAAATAACATTAACTTACTGCTGGATCCTTCCCCTTGTTTTTGAATTTGGAGATTCGCGCGTCAACAACGTTCTTGGTAGGCATAGTGGCTGTTTTACGCAGGGCGAAACCGTGCTTGCTGCTTGACTAAAGGTGAAACTTAATGAAAGCTTCCGCAGGGAGGTTTTATAGGACATATCCGCCTCAGGTGTAGCTAATTAGCTGTGATTGATGCACGTGCAGCTGTGCGCGTTTCAATCAAAGCTGCTGCACGTTCAGTTCCCTCCAGCAATAGGCGAACCAATCTATTTATTTATAAAATGTGATTTAGAAGAATAATAATTTTAATTTGTTTCTTTTGATTACTCAAAGGCTAGTAATGTTCATATATAGCCTACCATGACATTTGGTCCATGTTTTTAAAGACTTCAATACGTTTATGTTTCTAATGTCTCTTTTTTAAACTGGTTGCATGTTCTAAAACAAAAGTAGCTATTTTTATGATCAGTTTACTACAGGGTAAAAAACTAAAACGATCTTTCTGTTGACTATACGTTGTTCAGCACTTACATGTTTAAATAATTTAAATATACTAAATCAAAATCTAACGAATAAAGTGAAATAGTCAATAAATAACAGTATGCCTGCCTGGCAAGTTTACAGTGTAAACATTATATATTAAAAATAACGGACCAACAAGTCATGGCCGATTTTAGACAATAGATGGCAGCATAACACAAATTAAATCTGGCCTGTGTGTGAAACTTGATATATTGATACATTTATTTAAGTTCAATGTAGTTTAGCCACATCAATGCAAAACAAAGGTCGGGCAAATAAAGGAAAAGGGTATATCTAATTAATAAAAGAGAAGAAAGCCTCTGAGGGGGAAAGTGAGTTAGAGAAAAAGTGTGACAGAATTGAGTCTTCCTCTGTAAAAACCAGGAAGGTCTGAACAATGGCAGCTTAAGTGGAGGTTTCCCCCTCGCCAAGTTATAATCACTTCCTCTTGAGAACACATGCACACAAGGGTCATATGGCTGTGAGTGTTTGTGCAGGTTTAAACACACTTTCTTTCTGCAACCTCACCACCACCCTGAGTTGGGCTATAACCCTCATCAAGGATGTTTCCTCAAATGCAGCACTGTAAACCTTCTTTCTCACACCTTCCTGTATCACACACATAGACACAAGCTTATGTTGCATTGATGAGGATACCTTCCCCTTGAACTCTCCAAACTGAACTTTTAAAAGGAAATACATCTGGACTTCTTATGGGTTAATAAGGAAAAAAAGAGCTTTTTACACTTCAGTGTTAGGTTCATAACAATTTCACATTTGGCAACGTTTGTGCCACTAGCTGTTCACACTAAGGGCGCTGGAAAAAGAAATATGTGTCATTCTTTTTACTTTTGGATAGATAATATTGGATTGTAACAACATACTGTATTATCCAGATTGATGGATCTTTAAACCCCAAAAAGTCAGATGGGAAGAAAGATGAATAAAGATATTGAATGTTAATAGTGGTGTGGGACAGATGATGTTGACTATGTAACTGTTTGATTGTTTGTGATGCATTAATGCGGCTTTAACAAGCCACAATTCTTCCAACTCATTTGTTTTATTGATTATTAATTTTAGGGTTTTCATAGGCTAGTAAAGGGAAGAGAGGAATGGACTTTAATCTATCTAAAGAGCTTTGTTGAAATACACCTGCTCATAGTGCCTTGCTCAAGCCAATTTGATGTGTATTGGTTAGCGGATAGTGTTTAGTGCATTTAAAGTGATAGGCATCATTCACCTCACAGCATGAAAATGAAGTCATTAAAGGTGGGGTATGTAATTTATTTCAGAAACACTTTTTGTTATATTCCATGGAATGCTCTTAAAGGTGGGGTAGGTCATTTTGGAAAATACACAGCCGTAAAAAATCTGCCACTTCCTTACAGAGCCCCTCCTCCAACACACGCACATGACCAATGAGGGCATGAGATAAGTTTGTGCACAGATGGAAGGCTGACAGGCAGGTAGGCCATCCAATTACTTTAGCCGGGCCGGCTAAAATGATTGGTCGTGCTTTTTACAGTACTACGGCTTCCACAGATGACATTTTTTATGGATTTTTTGTCAAAGCACAAGAGATGATTTCATTTGTTCTCATGCTCTCTATTATTGTCATTACTGTAGAGGCCAGACTGCCAGTCAGAGGGTGAATGTGAAACTTTGCCAGAAGGGTTAAAATATGGCATTTATGCTTCAGGTGAATCACACTCCACTCTTTTTTACTCTTACAATGTTTTCTTCAGAATATAACAATTGTCGATATCATTTGTGGCATACTGACCTGCTGATGTGAACCTTTTGCAGAGTGTTCACTTGTGTGTGCACAACTTGTGTGTCTCTTTGCCCGTGAGATCATGCTGCTGGCCATTTTACCTGGAAGTGCTTATTGCTCCTCAGATACGCCTCGAAGGGTGTGGAGTGTTTCTGCCCTGTTGTCTTTGACTTTGTTAGTCTGAAAAATGTGAGGTGAATGGAGGAAATTCCACTGTGCAGGTCAAGGCCCCCCCCACACACACACACACACACACACACACACACACACACACACACACACACACACACACACACACACACACACACACACACACACACACACACACACACACACACACACACACACACACACACACACACACACACACACACACACACACACACACACACACACACACACACACACACACACACACACACACACACACACTTAGATACATACATACATACATACATACATACATACATACACATATACACATATATACACATATTTATGTACTCTAACATATTTATAATTACATGATACCTCATGTAAATGAATGCAGTGAAAACTATAATCTAAAAATATATCTATTTGTTTATTTGCATCCAGTTGTTTTATGTGAGTTTAATATATACAATGAGAGTTGAAGAAACATTAAATGCAGTCACGGGTTCTATCATTCATTATTGGTGGATGATAAATAATGCATATGCATAAGCGTTTATCATTCGTGTTCTTGTCATGAACCTTTGCAGTGATTGTTCTTGCAACACTGTAGAATATATGTTGTACTTAAAGTGTGTGTTCAAGCCGAGAATGGCTCTTCATCAGCTAAAGAGGATAATTATTGCCAAACATGCAAAAGCAACAGCCAAGAACCACAGCTTCAAGTCAGAGCTCACACACACTACCAGGCATTTGCCACTTTGTGTTTTCCATTTGTAGTTAAAGGCTGTATTAATGATAAACAATCTGGTTCAAAGCAACAGAACCCATTTATAAAAAGCCGCTTTATCAACATTTTCCACAGCCTTTCTAACCTTGACTTACTAAATTCTGATGACAACTTATTTGAAAGTGGCAAAACCTTAGGATATGAGTTTTGAAATGATTAATAACACAGATTTTGCACAACCTGGCATTCTACAAGCTGCTTCTCTACAAAGTTATACATAAAAAGCACAACAATTAGCACTTAATTTAGTCAAACAGCGTACTCCCAATGTTTCGGTTGTAAAATGTCGATTCACATCACCGGTGTTCCTCCATCTCTCTCTATCCCTGTGCTGCCTTTTCCTTTCTTTTCCTCATCTCTTCATTCGTCTCTTTTGACTTCTCTCCCTCCCATCCTCCCAGGTTCCCAGATCAACTTGAGGTGTCTATGGGAAATCATTAGTATAGATTGTTCTGCAGTGCTGCATCAATACACACACACACACACACACACACACACACACACACACACACACACACACACACACACACACACACACACACACACACACACACACACACACACACACACACACACACACACACACACACACACACACACCCACACACACACACACACACACACACCCACACACACACACACGCACGCACGCACACACACACACACACACACACACACACACACACACACACACACACACACACACACACACACACACACACACACACACACACACACACACACACACACACACACACAGAAGGGTGTGCATAGTATACCCTCTCTGCATCTGATCGTGGAGGGATGTTTCAACCCTCCTTGCTGTTTAAAGTGTAACACTGAGGACAAATCCTTGGCAAGAGATGGGTAATTGTGTGTTTCAGTATGTGTGTGTGTGTATATGTGTTTGTGTTAGTGTGTTAATATCATTATGGTATGAAGAACTTGGACACACGCAAAAGAGATTGCAAAAAATGATGACAAACACTAATGCGGTGTTGCAAAGACAAAGGTGTGCTTTGTCTGTTCACGTATGTCAACGGTTCTCAGATATCAAAGCAGAGGAGGAAAAAAAGAACCACAACAGGATGTGAGGAGAGAGATATATTTAAATATGTGTTTGTGCACATGAAATGTATCAAAGATGGAGGGAATTTCCATTGAGAAAAGGATGAATTTGACACTGATATCAGACATATTTTAAATTCCCAGACACACGTATATGAATGCTTATCATAAGTGCTACACGCTGTCATGCCTCAGGCATGGCTAATTGTCATTGCATTATTTCAATATCTCTAATCGCTCTCTTTTCTCTCTGCCTGTCTCTTTCTCTTTCTTCTTAGCCTGACTGGCGTTTAGTTCAACCCTATTAATATTTCATGCCGCCACTCCAACACCTGCCTATCAATAACCGAGACACACCTCAAGTCCAATCCATCATACTCACAGCTGACCAGGCTGCACAATGTGTGTGTGTGTGTGTGTGTGTGTGTGTGTGTGTGTGTGTGTGTGTGTGTGTGTGTGTATGTTTGTGTGTTAATAGATGATTTGTTTCTGCTGACAAAGCCCGAGTTGTTGGTCTGTATGAACAGGAATAAGGCTCAACAGCTGAGAAATCGAAATAAGCCATTTATCATTTCCCACAGACACATGCGTTCACACAGTAACATGTGCACACAAACACAGACATAGATGTGTAATGGCACACACCACACAGTGTTGAAAGATCGATACAAATTTGATTTGATCGTGAGTCAAAAAAAGTTCAGAAGACATAGAAGCAGATACAAAGTTGAATTGAATTAAGATCATACAATTCCTTATGAAGCAAGGAGAAAGAAGACGTACAAACACTTTGTCCAGGTTCTACAGAAGTGTGTCATATAATGACCAGATTGTTGGTCATTTGTTGTTATTTGCTGTAAACACAAAGAATAATATCACTTAGCAAAAATTATTGTGCCTCTTTTCAGCAAGCATTCTAGTGAATTATAAACAATGTAATTGTATGCATGAAGAGTTCAATAATTATAAACATTGGAGTATTTATAAGATAGTTGCATCTGTAACTACGGTTCTATGAGTCCCGGATGACCGCCAGAGGCGGTGCTTTAGCACTGGATATGTCCATTGCGCGCATGCGCAGCTCGAGTACCAATAACAACAAAGTCACCTGTGACCCACGTGACACCGGCTATATCTGCCAGTGTCGTCAGAGGATCTGTTCCCAGAATCTTCTCACAGGCACACAATAATTCTGAGTGACAGGATACTCTGGCGGTCATCCTGGACTCATAGAACCGTGGTTACAGACATAACTATCGTTCTAATTAGTCCCTGACCGCCAGAGGCAGTGCTTTAATACTGGATGACTTATATCAACAATGTGATGAAGAATCCAAGCACTTACTTACCTAGCTGGAAGCAGCGGAGCTCGGCAACAGGACCACGCCAAAAGGGTGAGGAGTAGCAACATTGACCCGGTAGAACCTGGAGAATGTGCCAGAAGACGCCCACGATGCCGCGGCGCAGATGGTCTCCAGGGGCACCCCTCTTAGGGCAGCCCAATATGTTGAGATGCTCCTCATAGAGTGGTATCTCACCCCTGATGGCGGGGGGACGGCCACTGGCCCCATAGGCATGCGAGATGGCATCGACAACCCAGTGGGACAGCCGCTGCTTAGAGAGAGCACGACCCTTCCTAGTGCCGCCATGGCAAACGAAGAGCTGCTCTGACTGCCGTAAATAGGCCGTAGCATCAATATACGCCCTTAGGGCACGCACAGGGCCCAGCAACTCAGACGTGCCACTCTCCTGTGGAATGTTAAAGCGTCCCAGCTGGATAGGCTGATTGGAGTGGGCTAGTGGAAGCACCTTGGGCAGGAACGCCACATTCAGCCAGAGGGCAACACCCGAGCCATCGGAGTTCCACCTCAGGCATGTATCGCTCACAGAGAGGGCATGTAGCTCTCCAACTCGCTTCCCTGAGGTTATGACAAGCAGAAATGCTGCCTTCAAGGACAGCCACTCAAGCCCCACCTGGGCCAGGGGCTCGAAGGGAGGAGATGATAGGGCATCCAGCACTAGGGGCAGGTCCCAAGCCGGAGCCCTTGGGATACTAGGGCGACGCTGCCCTAGAGCCCCTCTCAGAAAGAGGGACACCAACCTGTGGCCCCCCACCGTGGCGCCGTCGACTCCAACATGTCGGGCAGAGATAGCAGCCATATACACCTTCAAAGTGGAGTGAGAACGCCCACTATCCAGAAGGTACTGCAGGAACTCTAAAATGGTGGCGACAGAGCAATGCAATCTGCGACCTGATTCTGGTCTCCTCGTAGAAAGACTGCCAGGCGGGGGAGCGCCCAAGACAAGAGGCTCTGTGAAACCCGGAGCAGCTGTGCGAACCTGGTGCCCCCCTGGTGGTTGATTTGGGCAAGGCCGTTCAGCCACATCTGCATGGGGCGCAGCGACATCAGGCCTCAGGGCACAACGGCTGAGGCAGCCGTCAGTCTGCCCAAGAGCCGGAGGAACTGGATGTAAGGCACCATCTTGCCCAGCCTGAAGATGGGAAGAAGGTGGGAAATGTCGTCCACACAACGAGGTGTCAGGTAGGCCCTCATGGCGACCGAATCTAGGACCATCCCCAAGTAAGTGACCTGTTGGGAAGGGTCCAGGCAACTCTTCCCAGTGTTTACTGTTAGGCCCAACCGGGCTACGTGAGATAAGAGGCGCGCCGTATCCTGGGCCACTCTGGGTTTCAGCCAGTCGCCTAGATACAGCAGGACCTTCACGCCTTTGCGCCTACAGGGGTGCGAGAGCTGCCGCCACGACCCTGGTGAACACCCTTGGAGAGAGGGAGAGACCAAAGGGAAGCACCCGAAACTGATAGTGTCGGCCCTGAAAGGCGAACCTCAAGAACTTCCGGTGATGGGATGCAATTGGCACGTGGAAGTAGGCGTCCCTCAAGTCCATGGCTGCGAACCACTTCCCCTGTGCGACAACACGAAGGGTGTCTGTTGATTCCTCTGAGGTCCAAGACTGGACGGAATCTGCCGACTTTCTTGCTCACAAGAGTAGAACCCCCCGGACTGAAGCAGAGGGTCTACTGGCTCGATTGCGCCCTTGGCCAAGAGGACGGACAACTCTTGGGCCAGAGCTAAGGCCTTCGCCGGATCGCTGATAACTATCATTCTGACCCGGCCGAAGGCTAGGGGCCGGCGTCAGAACTGCAATTCGTATCCCTGGGTTAGGGTGGAAACCACCTACGGGTCGGAAGTACAGGCAGCCCAGTAGCTGAACTGCTGCTGGGAAAAGCCTCCGGAGCCCCTTGGGGGGGCACCAGGAAGGCTCTGAGGCACGAGGCTGCCTAGAAAGCCGGCGACCGGGGGCACGAAAGTCATTAGGAGGCGGTTGAGGGGGCCGCTGGGACCCCTGCAGAGCACCTCATGTGTAATTGCAAGGAAATGTGCAGGCATGCTGTTAGCAGGGCGGTGGTGGCGAAGTCCATAGGAACTTGGCTTGGCAACTGGAAGGTCAACAGTTTAAGTCCTGGAAAGACCAAGTGCTACCGAGGTGTCCCTGAGCAAGGCACCATTCCCTACACTGCTCCCCGGGCGCCGTACATAATGGCAGCTCACTGCTCCTAACACTAGGATGGGTCAAATGCAGAGAAACCGTTTTGTTACATAGTACCTGTACTACGTAATCAAATCAAATCAAGCTTTATTTATATAGCACATTTATAAACGATTTTTGGTCGAGCCAAAGTGCTGTACATATAATAAAAATAGCCTACAGTAGAATCCTAGTGTTAGGAGCAGTGGGCTGCCATTATGTACGGCGCCCGGGGAGCAGTGTAGGACAATAAGTTGAATCTTCTTCTTCTTCTTCTTCTAGATGTCATTGTAATATAAAATCTTCCCTTTTAATAATAATAATAATACATTTTATTTTTAGGCGCCTTTCATGACACCCAAGGACACCGTACAATTTGTAAAAAAAACAAAACAAAAAACATGCACTGACTACTACTGACTACTGTCTCGTAAAACCTGGATTTATAAGAAAACATTGTTCTTGAGTTTGCAAAACCTTTTTCTAAATACAATTTTAGGGGTTTTAACCCCTCAGAATTGTGCCTTGTTATAATTGTATATTAAAAACAGCATTTAATAAAAAATGCAGCAAACATTTAAATACCTATGTTGCTCAAATGTATTTATTTTATATGTTATAATATAACCAGTTATTCAATCAATCAATGTTTATTTATATAGCCCAATATCACAAATGTTACATTTGTCTCAGTGGTCTTCACAGAGTGTACAGAATATCAGTATGACAATACGACACCCTCTGTCCTTAGACCCTCTCATCGTACAAGGAAAAACTTCTGGAGAAAACCCACAGTTTAAAGGGAAACATGGGAGAAACCTCAGGGAGAGCAGCAGAGGAGGGATCCCTCTCCCAGGACGGACAGACGTGCAATAGATGCCGTGTGTAAATTGAAAAGATAATACATTTGCAACATAGGTAGTCCAGATGTTTGGAAATGCATGTGTGTATAATAGGAAGATGAATCCACGAGGATATCCATCCAGGACTTATGATCCAGGACCACAGCCACGACTCAAGATCCAGGGCTCGCGATCCAGGACACAGGACCGCAGGATCATCCATGACTCCGGATCCCAGCGTATATAGACACCAAAAAGAAATACATTTGGGGAAGCTGGGTTAATCGGAACATGAGCGTACAGAAGAAGTAAGATGTCCCCCGACAAACTAAGCCTATATCAGCAAAACTAAATTATTGCCCTTTTCCCCCCAGAAATGACATGGACACCGCTGATAGAAAACACTGCAGGATGCTCTTCAACACTGTCAGCTAGAAACTTCAGGACAGCTGCCAAATGAATCCTGTGGTGAGTTTGTTTTGTTGTTTCCAAGGTCAAGTGTGAACTTACAATTGCAGTGTCGCCAAACTCCATCTACTTGTGAAGATAGTGTGATCCAATCCAAGCCTGCAGAACAGTTACTAAATGTTTCGTCAACAACAGTAGAAATGTTTTTTTTTTTTATTATCGTTTAAGAATGACAGGGTGAGCAGATGTTCTGCAATCCTTTTCGATTTAAATCTACATCTAGGATTGCATACCCTCTAAACTGCGCAGTGTTCAGGGCAGAACATAAATGGTCCGAAAAAGTAAACAGGATGTCAATACAATATAATGAAGTTGCTCCTGTTACGATTGTTTGTGGGTGCAGTAAAAAGCAATGAAAAGGTTTCATTTTATTGTCCTTAAGCCAGCCCAGTCAAACTATCATCAGCATGCAAATGTGATGCTTGTTTTAATCCACCTGCATGCCTTTAAAGCGACCGTGCTATTTCAGCACGTTGGTGACATGCAGTAAAAAGTGGGAGCAATAGACAGTTTGTGGAGAGAGAAAGCACACCAATGATCCAGTGCAAACACACTTAATGGGACAGCTTTCCAACCATCCATCCCTTTTCTGTACTCATATATTAAGGAGGAGTATTATCCAAAATGTCCTATACTAGGTAAAACTGAATACAAATTGCACAAGGTGAAAAAAAAGTTCTCCATTTGCTCTGCACCTGAACCTTCTAAGCTCTCAGTAACATGTAGCATAGTAGAGACTGAGTGGCATTATCTGTGGATCAGCCAACTCCCCGTAACAAGAAAGGGAATCAAAGCAGCGGAGGGGAGACTGGGAGGGGTGGAGGGGGCGAGGAGATGCATGATAGAGAACTTCAAAGGTGAACACAGAGTTCACACAAATATATGAGGCTCAGACAGAGCCCACATAACCTCTACAGAAAAAGAGAACTGAGAACATACACATAACATACACTCAGTGGGGGGAAAAGCTGCCAATACCGTCAACAATAACATCCTTCATTCTCGGTGGGTGTCTGTGACGGAAAAGCCAGCTGGCAGGCAGACAAGAGGAGGAGGAGTTGGGGGCTTTAGGGGTCCAGTAGGGACTTTGGAGGGTTTCTTGGGTGGGTGTTGTTGTGGGGGCTTGAGCCAGGTATCAGGTGTAACTGGGCTGAGAGGCCCCCTCATATGGGCATCCTATTCACCTGCTGCCCGGGCCTGGACAAAGGCTGGGGCTCCGCTGGGCCACAGACAGGCCAGGTAACACTAGAAGGTCCTAATGGCTCCAAGGTGAAGGCAAGATGGTTAGGAGAAGATTACAACATAGGAAAATGTTGGGTTAAAACTGAGCTTTTTGATGATCTGAGGCTCCAGAAACACAGTCCTTTGTTTCCCATGCAGTTGCTTTGAATGCACTGATTCACAGAAACTATGCTGAGAAACCGCTAACAAAAAGATCAAAAAGCTTAGGACAGAGTCATTCCTTTACAAATGCTGTTTCAATAATCCACCTATAATGATACATTAGTTTGCTTATAGGTTAAATCTCATACATGACAGCATATAGAAAAACAATTACTACATAATTCTACTATATATATATATATAAATATACTTATAAGCTTCTAGCTGCATACCCGAGGCTGGTGCTGCATGTACTTGCATGTAAAAAATCATGTGAGGAAATATAAAGTAATATTTTTTTTTTACCACTGAAAACTTTAGTCTCTTCTAAGAGAACCACAAATTGCCAGAAACAAGCCAATAAGATGCAGCAGCAGAACGATGGCTATCCTCTCAAACTATAATAGAAACGTCATGGCTGCTAGAGCGAAAACAACTTTGAACTGGAAAAGCACATGTGGTTGAAGCCACCCTTTAAACAGCTGTACTGTATTTTGAAACAGACAATAAAATACAAAAATGCACCTAAATGTGGAATGAGAAATCGAGTTAATGCCGATAAGGCCAAGGTCAAGCTGAGGCTTAGGTTCCACTCTTTTAGCAGCCTAATGCAAATACTTCAAATGCTCAACAATGATGACATTTCGCAAGAAGAAAAAAAGCCTTTTAGAGAAAGTGAACTCAAAAGCTCACATACCACGTTGTGTGAGTGTGCTTATTAAAATATATTGTTTATGAAACTGATCCATTTTTTAGCGCCAGTGTGTCCCACTTGTAACAAAAGCGCTGACATTTTTGAAAAAAGAGACGTGTAGATTTCTGCATTGTTCTTTACATTTTACTGCAGACACACACCTACTGCAAAAGCACTGAATCCAAACAATAATTACCATACCTGACTGGCATATGGACAGGTGTGTGTGTGAGTGTGTGTGCGTGTGTGCGTGTGCGTGTGTGTGTGTGTGTGTGTGTGTGTGTGTGTGTGTGTGTGTGTGTACATTTGCGTGTGCATTTGCACGTTTTAATGGTTCTACAGTGCCTCATCTGTATCTATTGCCATAGTAACTGTCTGTATCCGTTCATAAGTTCAGCTGCTACGGTGTGAGTGTGTGTATGTGTGTGTGTGTGTGAAACCAAAGTACACTGTTCTTAGTAGGACATTTCTCAATATAATTACAAATATTTTTCATCATGACAACACGTATTTTATGCATGCAATCCCAGAAAAAGTGGGGATCCCAGTAAGCAAAAACAAAAATCTTTATTTGAAGCATTTTGGTGGATTTATATTTCAGCAAGAACATTTCGGACTGACACTCTTAACAGTGACGTTTAATATGGTTTGTCAGGTCAGAAAATCGCAGAACACCGAAACCCAGACATGTGAGCACAATGAGCATATAAAACATTATATGGAGGTCTACAGTGAGGATACATAACCTGTGTGTGTGTGTGTGTGTGTGTGTGTGTGTGTGTGTGTGTGTGTGTGTGTGTGTGTGTGTGTGTGTGTGTGTGTGTGTGTGTGTGTGTGTGTGTGTGTGTGTGTGTGTGTGTGTGTGTGTGTGTGTGTGTGTGAGTGAGAGAGAGATAGAGGGATGCATATACTGCGGGTAGGATGGAAAAAGTAGAGACATCAAAGAGAGAAACAGCTGGTGTGTGTGTGCGTGTGTGTGCATACACACATTTTCAAAGGGGACCCTAGATGTGCCTGCCCACCTGACTTCAAGCATCAGTCTAGCGATACATTCACACTCTTGCAAGCTTGCACACATTCTCTGCAATAAACACACACTGCGACTGAAATCTCCCACACACACATGTTCTGTACGCAAACCCCACCTGTCACTGTCTGTGTGTGAGACAGATTGTGTGTTTCTTTTTAGCGATTAAAGCACACAGCCGTAACACACAGATAAATCACCAGTTGCGTGGATGTTTGGGGGGTGTACATGCCCTGACATGTCCAGACTCAGCGCACTACAGCTGGGCAGGATCGGCCTGCCTTCAGCCTCTCTGGGGGACAAAATGGAGCAAGAGCGTTGAAACAGGAACAAACTGATGAGGCCAATGTCGTGCATAGTTTAGGCATTGTAGCTGGGTGTTCTAACGTTCTTGACGTAATATGTTGCAGAGAAGCTTCAGGGGAAAATGTTTCTTTTAACAATTAAGTACCAGTTTTTAGTCATTAAATCCAGATCTGCTTTTAATTCAGCTGAGGCATGGGCAAGTCACAGGCGCCTAAGTTCAAATATCAGATCCAGTCTAAGATAACTTGGGCAAGTCAGACAGTAAGTCACAATGCTTCAGGTTTTCCAAATGCTGATCTGTGTGTAAATCACACGTAGACCTGTGCACATTCAATGCATAGAAAGTCACTGTCAGTTATAAATAAATATTAGATATTACTTTGTGTGGTAGGGTTTTTGCTTTCCCAAACATCAGTCTTCCTGTTTGCAGTCTACTCATTGCTGCCTGGCACAAGTGGGCCCTTGCGGCAGATTTGCTGTTAAGCACACATACTGCGTTAGCTGTGGTCTTCGCACTGACTTGTGTGCAGCCAGTGACACTACTTGCAAAGACGCAGGCGACGTGAGGCTTCTTGTGTTGTCAGTGGACCAACAGTGTTCTTCTTTGGCCGCTTCAGTTGAGTGTGTTTGAGCTTCAAGTCAAGTCTAAAGTGTTTGTTACTTAGGTCAAGTCCATTTAATTAAACCAGCCCCAAAACACAAATTTGCTTTATTAAAGAAATGCTCATGTCTGCAACTCTGTTCCAGCTCACCCTAAACAAGATGGGGTCTGAGTTTCACTTTAAATGTATGTTCACCTTACATTATATGTATGTCTACATTTGTCAGGGGTCTCAAACCTTGTTTACATCACAGAAACGGCCATTTGCAGAGCTGGGAACCCTTCTATCGTTTTAATGCTACAAAGTACTTAACCTATGTTATATGCTTAATATGAGCTTTGTACAACTGCTTTATTATTGAGAGTCATGATCTAATTATTGATTTCAGAATCCAGTAGTGCTTTTCAGTAATACTTTTCAGCTTTTAAATGTTATTTTATGTTCGGCGATGCGCGTGACGCCCCGCCTGTCGGCAGGGTCAGAGGCGCTGCCCTCTTGAGTCTTAGTCGCGGTGTTGAAGCATGTCACTGCAGTGTCCTTTACAGCTTTGTCTCGTGATATGACAAGTGACAGAATCTCTGAATGGGGCTCTTGATGAGTGAACACTGCTTTCTTTCACTTCCAAAGATCATCAATGAAGGGTACAAATATGATACGCTGCTTCTCTGGTGAGAAAGAGAGAGGGTGTGTGTGTGAATGTGTGTGAGTGCATGTGCTTGCCTGCGCTCTTGAGTGTGTAATTGAGGTATATCTCAGAACAACCTGAGGTGACGAGGTTGTTTATCTCCTGGCAGGTCAAAGCTGCTTGGAAGTGGTGAAGAGCACACACACACACACACACACACACGCACGCACGCACGCACGCACGCACGCGCGTGCACGCACACACACACACACACACACACACACACACACACACACACACACACACACACACACTGATTTAATAGAGCCGCAGAGAGGAAAGGAAACTCCCTGGCTTAGAAAGGCAGTGATCACTCATATCCTGATCTTCTGATAACAACATGTGTGTGTGTGTGTGTGTGTGTGTGTGTGTGTGTGTGTGTGTGTGTGTGTGTGTGTGTGTGTGTGTGTGTGTGTGTGTGTGGGTGTGGGTGTGTGTGTGTGTGTGCGTGTGTACCTTTGCGTGTGCATTTGCACGTTTTAATGGTTCTACAGTGCCTCATCTGTATCTATTGCCATAGTAACTGTCTGTATCTGTTCATAAGTTCAGCTGCTACAGTGCCTATAAGACGAGCACTCAAACACAGCTTTAATTTATTCTCACGCAAACACTCAAATGCTTTTTCAAATATTGTCTGTCACCTCTACATGGCGTCACGCCTCCGGTATGCATACTGTCATCACGGCACCTTACCTTTCTTTGTTAAGGTGTCACTCCATTTAAAGAGAAATCATCGGTGAGGAAGCGGTGACACAATCACAAAATAAGACATGACCTGATACCTTCAATCTGAGTGTGTGTTTCTGTCTGTGTACCAACACAGCTGTGACTGGTAGGAGCAAGCCCATTGAATAATACAATTATCACTATGATTTCAATGTACATACACTACACTTTAGCCTTGTTAGGGCAGATCTTTCGTTGTAGTTAACATCCAACACAACTCAAAAGTGTTGTATATATGTACAGTATGTCAAATTGATGTTCACAGTTTATTTGTGCTCCCCCCAAGAGGCCAAACAATGTGTGCATGTAATCAGGTTGAGATGCTGACAGAGAAGCTTTAATCCAGAAATATTCAGACCAGCTGAGCGCTGTCTGCGTCTGCGTGTGTGTATAAGGATTAATTCTTTGTGTTTGCACTAACAGCTACATGTCTCATAAAAGAGAAACAGATAAAAGAAGCAGAGAGGAAGGATGTGTTTTTGTGAAGCCATGTTTCGAAAATCGGGCAACTCATCGGCGATGTCTACACCTCTCCCAGCTGAGAACACGGTCAAACAAACACAAACACACACACACACACACACACACACACACACACACACACACACACACACACACACACACACACACACACACACACACACACACACACACACATATTCACACGCTTGCTTTGAGAAGAGGTGAAATAAAACTTCCCTGTCTGTCTTTCATGTGTGAGGCTTAAGAGCTGTCACACCAACAGGAGGAAACCACCATATCTGCACACAGCATGCATGGACGTGTGTGTGTGTGTGTGTGTGTGTGTGTGTGTGTGTGTGTGTGTGTGTGTGTGTGTGTGTGTGTGTGTGTGTGTGTGTGTGTGTGTGTGTGTGTGTGTGTGTGTGTGTGTGTGTGTGTGTGTGAACTCAGGTTTCATTGCTCAATAAGGCTGCATTATATCTAATTATATTAAATAGCAGTGAGGCAACCAGCACTGCTTGACTGTTTGAACTCTGTGGGATGCTACTCATCAACATCTTGGGTTATAAATCAGCTGCAATAAAGACTTTTACATATGGAGACAATGTTCATTCATAGATATAGACAAATTATTCAATCTGTCCCTACATTGAAATGCTTTTAAAGCCACCGTCTGGAGTTTAGCTACCTTTAGTGGTCTTTTAAAGTAATGTGTCATTGAGGTTCCTGTGTTTAGTATTACATGTTCT